>NC_029788.2:104514177-104543637 GCF_000816755.2 Arachis ipaensis
ACGATAAATCTTTAATCTTTTCTTAGTATATATGTTTTAGGAAATCCGAAATAATTCTTTAAAGCTTTTTCGTAGGGACCAAAGACATGCCTAAGGATTTTCTACCCCAACGAACTTCCATCACTCATTCCTATCCATTCAATATATAAACCAGAGTCTTAAGACAATATCGAGTTCGATTCGCCTCAACCTCCATCACTTCCGTACACCATCAAACACAATCAAATCAAACAATTCAATTACACATAAGCAAACACATATAAAGCACATATCACATAGGACATAATCAGATGAATCACATAAAACACAACACAACAACAAAATTCGCACCCAAACAAATAAAAAAATGCATATAAATACATGACTGTCCTACTGACTATAAGGTCACGTGTCGGTTAAAGTGCCAGACCTAACACATCTGGTAGCTAACTTGGACATTGTCTCTCTGTCATGCATCCCCAGGAAGAACGTCCTGAACTTATCACAAGTTGGTATGACAAGGGAGAGTGCCCTGTCACCTTCTCACTGGAGGCAGCGTTATCCATGATATAGTGTCCGAACATACGTAATGACTAGAGAGAATGTGAGCGGGACAAAATCATCATCCCTACATCTACACCGCAACACTGAGCAAGTGGGACAAAACCATCATCCTTGCATCTACCAGGTGTAGGTGCCTCATCAATAACGCGAGTGGGACTATGCCACCATCCTCACCGTGGGCGGGACGAACCATCATCCCCACAATATCAATAACGCAAGGGGACAAAACTCGCGTCCTTGCCAATCCATATTCATTATCGACCAAACCCATTATTATAATCATCAAATCCATCATTAATTATAGTCGCTAACATATATCTCAATCATAGTTTTCTTCACAAACCTCATATAAATCCTCACTTTTTAACATAAGTCTCTAATTAAATTAATTCAATCATAATCATAATCTTAACCAATCATAACCCCCTCTGTTATTAAGTCAACTACAAGCATCAATCTGTGAGTGGGACCAAGCCATCGTCCTCACCATGGGAGGAACGAACCACTATCCCCACAATACCAATCATAATCTCATTTTTCATCATAATTATCATATCAATCTCATCATCAATAATATTAATTCATCATCAATCATAATCTCTTACATATCACTCGACTTAATCAAAGTTCTCATTATACTGCTCATATTAGTCTCACTTTCCATTCTAAGCCTCTAATCAAGTCTCACCTCTCATCATCAGTCTCATAATCATCAACTCAACTCCACTTCCTACTCCGCACACTTTAATATTCACCGGGTTTGGCTTAGGCCGTTACTTATGGCTTGCAGGTATGAGGCGTCTAACACAATACCCTACTCTCGAGGTCAAGGTTGTAAATAAACTAACTTATACACATAATCATTTATAATCAACCTCAAGCTAACTCAAACACATCATCAATAATCAACCTCAAGCTTTTTCTCATTCAATCTCGTTATATCATTCTTTAATTTGTTACTTTAGGGGCTAACAAACCAAACTTTCAAGATTCTCAATCTCTAATTAGACTAGACCCAAAGGTCCTTAACATTTATCTCATGACTCTCAAAAATCACAACTTAATTACATATTCCTCAATTATCTCTTTTTTTCATCAACTTTATCATTTAGCTCCATTAACACTATCTCATATTCACACTTCCTAAACCTGAACCCGTTGGTTGATAAAATAATTTACCTTTTAAATCTTTAACTAATTAATCAAATAAACTAATTTTTGATTTAACGAAATTTTCCAAAACAAATTTCAGCTTCACTTTTAAGTTTAAAACATTTTTGAAAAGACTCAAAATTCATTCCATTTTCACTGATCAAATTCAAATACTTTAAATTCACTAAAACTTCTCAAAATGTAATGATTTAATAAAAATTAACCCAATAAAACTTTAAAACAAAGTCTCTAGTTTTTATTAAAAATAACACTAATTTCTATTATTTTTATTATTCAATTTCTGCCTAAACTCTTATGAAAATTTCGGCAGAACCTATCCTAAAACTCAGACTTTGTCACCCTTCAAGGGTCCCATCCAGTGACGGACTGGTGCACGAATTGTAAATCACACTTTTCACAACTCGTACCACTAACCAGCAAGTGCACTGGGTCGTCCAAGTAATACCTTACGTGAGTAAGGGTCGAATCCCACGGAGATTGTTGGCTTGAAGCAATCTATGGTTATCTTGTAATTCTTACTCAGGATATCAATTATAATTATCAGTTTGGATTGCGAAAAATAAAAGAGCATGAATTAAATACTTGTTATGCAGTAATGGAGAATATGTTGGAGTTTTGGAGATACTTTGTCTTCTAAATCTCTGCTTTCCCCCTGTCTTCTTCTTCACGCATGCAAGGTTCCTCCTATGGCAAGCTGTGTGTTGGTGGATCACCGTTGTCAATGGCTACCATTCGTCCTCTCAGTGAAAATGGTCCAGGTGCGCTGTCACCGCATGGCTAATCATCTGTCGGTTCTCACTCATGCTGGAATAGGATCCATTGATCCTTTTGTGTCTGTCACAAAATTAAATTGTTGCTTGTCCCCAAGCAACTAAAAACAAAGTAGGATAAAAAGAAGAGAATATACAATGAATTCCAAAACATCTATGAAGATCAGTCTTAATTAGATGAGCGGGGCTATTAGCTTTTTGCTTCTGAACAGTTTTGGCATCTCACTTTATCCTTTGAAGTTCAGAATGGTTGGCATCTATAGGAACTCAGAATTCAGATAGTGTTATTAATTCTCCTAGTTCAGTATGTTGATTCTTGAATACAGCTACTTTATGAGTCTTGGCCGTGGCCCTAAGCACTCTGTTTTCCAGTATTACCACCAGATACATACATGCCACAGACACATAACTGGGTGAACCTTTTCAGATTGTGACTTAGCTTTGCTAAAGTCCCCAATTAGAGGTATCCAGGGTTCTTAAGCACACTCTGTTTTTGCTTTGGACCTCGACTTTAACCGCTCAGTCTCAAGTTTTCACTTGACACCTTCACGCCACAAGCACATGGTTAGGGACAGCTTGGTTTAGCCGCTTAGGCCAGGATTTTATTCCTTTAGGCCCTCCTATCCACTGATGCTCAAAGCCTTGGATCCTTTTTATTACCCTTGCCTTTTGGTTTTAAGGGCTATTGGCTTTTTGCTCTTGCCTTTTGGTTTAAAGAGCTTTTGGCTTTTTCTACTTGCTTTTTCTTTTTCTTGCTCTCTTTTTTTTCACATTTTTTTTGCAAGCTTTGTTCTTCACTGCTTTTTCTTGCTTCAAAAATCATTTTTATGATTTTTTAGATTATCAAATAACATTTCTCCTTTTTCATCATTCTTTCAAGAGCTAAAAATTTTAACATTCATAAACAACAAATTCAAAAGACATATGCACTGTTCAAGCATTCATTCAGAAAATAAAAAGTATTGCCACCACATCAAAATAATTAAACTATTTTAAAATTCGAAATTCATGTACTTCTTTTTCTTTTTCAGAAAACATTTTTCATTTAAGAAAGGTGATGGATTCATAGGACATTCATATCTTTAAGACATAGACACTTAGATACTAGTGATCATGTAATAAGACCCAAACATAAATAAACATAAAGCATAGTAAACGAAAAACAGAGAAATAAGAACAAGGAGATTAAGGAACGGGTCCACCTTAGTGAGGGTGGCGTCTTCCTCTTGTTGAAGAACCAATGGTGCTCTTGAGCTCCTCTATGTCTCTTCCTTGTCTTTGTTGCTCCTTCCTCATAGCTCTTTGATCTGCAGTCAAATGCTCTACCACTGAACTATGGACCCTTGAGATGAACCTCTCAATTTCTCATGACTCGGGGGTGAAAGCAACTACCTTCCTTTTCCTTTTTCTAGAGGTTTCTCCAGCCTTAGGTGCCATAAATAGTTATGGAAAAATAAAAAGCAACACTTTTTTTCACACCAAACATAAAATTTTTGCTCGTCCTCGAGCAAAAGAAGATAGAAGGGAGTAGAAGGAGAAGTGGAGGAGAAGGAGGTGTGTGAATGGGTGGGTATGGGAGGGGAATGGTTTGAATTGGAATTGTGAGGTAGGTGGGGATCCTGTGGGGTCCACAGATCCTGAGGGGTCAAGGACTTAGCATCCCTGCTCTATTGAGGCATGCAAAACGCCCTTAGTGTGCAATCCTGGCGTTTAACGCCAGACTGCTGCTTGTTTCTGGCATTAAACGCCAGCTTTTCCCCTTTCTTGGCGTTGAACGCCAACTTGGTGCTTGTTTCTGGCGTTTAACACCAGCTTGATGCTTCTTTCTGGCGTTAAACGCCAGTCTGATGCTTCTTACTAGCGTTTAAACGCCAGTAAGCTCTTCCTCCAGGGTGAGCTATTTTTAATGCTGTTTTTCATTCTATTTTTGATTTTTCAATAGTTTTTATGACTTCACATGATCATCAACCTACAGAAAACATAAAATAGCAATGCAAACTAAATAGATATAGTTAAATAACATTGGGTTGCCTCCCAACAAGCGCTTCTTTATTGTCAATAGCTTGACAGTGAGCTCTCATGGAGCCTCACAGATAATCAGAGCAGGGTTGGGGCCTCTCAACACCAAACTTAGAGTTTGGTTGTGGCCTCCCAATACCAAACTTAGAGTTTGAATGTGGGGTTTCGTTTGACTCTGTATTGAGAGAAGCTTTTCATGCTTCCTCTCCATGGTTACAGAAGGAGAATCTTGTGTCTTATAGTTTGCAATGTCTGCAAACCACAGAGCTTCCTGAATAGCAAACAATTGCTCATCCAGAAAGGTTTCAGAGATCTCAGTAGGAGGGAGGGATGCTCCTGCTACTGGTTCTATCCGGGACAGGTGATCAGCTACTTGATTCTCTGTCCCTTTTCTGTCTCTTATTTCTATATCAAACTCTTGCAGAAGCAGCACCCATCTTATGAGCCTGGGCTTTGAATCCTGCTTTGTGAGTAGATATTTAAGAGTAGCATGGTCAGTGTACACAATCACTTTTGATCCTACTAAGTATGATCTAAACTTGTCAATGGCATAAACCACTGCAAGCAGCTCTTTTTCTATGGTTGTGTAATTTTTCTGGGCATCATTTAAAACATGGCTAGCATAATAAATGACATGCAGAAGCTTGTTATGCCTTTGTCCCAAAACTGCACCAATAGCATGGTCACTGGAATCACACATTAGTTCCAAAGGTAATGTCCAATCTGGTGCAGAAATAACTGGTGATGTGACCAGCTTAGCTTTCAGAGTTTCAAACGCCTGCAGACACTTTGTGTCAAACACAAATGGCATGTCAGCAGCTAGCAGATTGCTCAGAGGTTTTGCAATTTTTGAAAAATCCTTTATAAACCTCCTATAGAATCCTGCATGCCCCAGAAAGCTTCTGATTGCCTTAATATTGGTGGGTGGTGGTAATTTTTCAATTACCTCTACCTTAGCTTGATCCACCTCTATTCCCTTGTTCGAAATTTTATGCCCAAGAACAATTCTTTCAGTCACCATAAAGTGACATTTTTCCCAATTTAAAACCAGGTTAGTCTCTTGGCATCTTTTCAGAACAAGTGCTAGATGGTTAAGACAGGAGCTAAATGAGTCTCCAAATACTGAGAAGTCATCCATTAAGACTTCCAAAAATTTTTCTACCATATCAGAGAAGATAGAGAGCATCCACCTCTGAAAGGTTGCAGGTGCATTACACAGCCCAAAAAGCATCCTTCTCCCAGAAATGCATATTTCAGGGATGGTGGTAGTGGTTTGAGCTCGGATTTAGGAGGTTTTTCCTCTTCCTGAGGAGTTTTCAGAGGTTCTTTTATTTCCTCTGGTTCCTCCAGATCAGGCTGAACATCTTTAAAAATGTCTTCTAACTCTGATTCGAGACTCTCAGTCATATTGACCTCTTCCACCAGGGAGTCAATAATATCAACGCTCAGGCAGTCTTCTGATGTGTCTGGATGTTGCATAGGTTTGACAACATTCAACTTAAACTCATCCTCATTGACCCTCAGGGTTATCTCCCCTTTTTGGACGTCAATGAGGGTTCGTCCAGTTGCTAGGAATGGTCTTCCTAGAATGAGAGTTGCACTCTTGTGCTCCTCCATTTCCAGCACTACAAAGTCAGTAGGGAAGGCAAATGGCCCAACCTTGACAATCATGTCCTCAATTATGCCTGATGGGTATTTAATAGAGCCATCAGCAAGTTGAAGACAGATCCGGGTTGGTTTGACTTCTTCAGTTAAACCAAGCTTTCTGATAGTGGGTGCAGGTATTAGGTTAATGCTTACCCTAAGATCACATAAAGCTGTCTTGGTACAATCACCCTCTAATATGCATGGTATCATAAAGATCCCGGGATCTTTAAGCTTTTCTGGAAAGCTTTTCAGAATGACTGCACTGCATTCCTCAGTGAGGAGAACTCTTTCAGTTTTTCTCCAGTCCTTCTTATGACTCAAGATCTCTTTCATGAACTTGGCATAAGAGGGTATTTGCTCAAGTGCCTCTGCAAACGGAATCTTTATTTCAAGAGTCCTGAGGTAGTCTGCAAAGCGAGCAAATTGCTTATCCTGCTCCTCTTGGCGGAGTTTTTGAGGATAAGGCATCTTGGCTTTGTATTCCTCAACCTTGGTTGCTGCAGGTTTATTTCCTATAGAAGTGGTTAGAGAAGCCTTTTTAGAGGGGTTGTTATCAGCACTTGTGTGTGTCTGATCCCTCACTGGCGTTTGAATGCCAGGGTTGGAAGCTTGATTGGCGTTGGACGCCAACTTCCTACCTGTTTCTGGCGTTTGAACGCCAGAACTAAGCTTCCATTGGACGTTTGACGCCAGCTCCTTGCCTGTTCCTGGCGTTTGAACGCCAGAACTGCGCGTGGGTTGGGCGTTTAACGCCAACCTTGCATTCTTTTCTGGCATTTGAATGCCAGAGTTGTTCCTCTCTGTGCCCTTACTGTCCTCAGAGGAATTTTGAATAATATTTTGATCATCCTCTGTCAGTTGTTCTTTTCTTGGCTTTCTACTACTTTGAAGTGAGGTATTTAATGTTTTCCCACTTCTTAATTGAACTGCTCTGCACTCTTCTGTTATCTGCTTTGATAACTGCTGTTTTGTCTGATTCAATCGTGCCTCCATATTTTTATTAGCATTTTTAGCGTCTTGTAGCATCTCCTTGAATTCTGCTAGTTGTTTTGTTAGAAAGCACAATTGTTGATTGATTTTAGCAACTTGTTCTGACCAAGTTCAGTAGACACTGCTTTGGCTTCTTCTTTTATGGAAGACTCACTACTTAGGTACAGATGCTGATTTCTGGCAACTGTATCAATGAGCTCTTGAGCTTCTTCAATTGACTTTCTCATGTGCATAGATCCACCAGCTGAGTGGTCCAAAGACATCTGAGCTTTCTCTCTAAGCCCATAATAGAAGATGCCTAACTGCACCCACTCTGAAAATATTTCAGAGGGGCATTTTCTTAGCATCTCTCTGTATCTCTCCCAGACATCATAAAGAGATTCATTATCTCCTTGTTTAAAGCCTTGGATGTTCAGCCTTAGCTATGTCATCCGTTTTGGAGGGAAATATTGATTCAGGAATTTTTCTGACAGCTGTTTCCATGTCCTTATGCTAGCCTTAGGTTGGTTATTTAACCACCTCTTAGCTTGGTCTTTTACAGCAAATGGAAATAGTAATAATCTGTAGACATCCTGATCCACTTGCTTATCATGTACTGTGTTAGCAATTTGTAAAAACTGTACCAGAAACTCTGTAGTTTCTTCCTGTGAAAGACCGGAATACTGGCAACTTTGCTGCACCATGATAATGAGCTGAGGATTCAACTCAAAACTACTAACTCTGATGGAGGGTATACAGATACTACTCCCATATGAAGCAGTAGTGGGGTTAGCATATGACCCCAGAGTCCTTCTAGACTGTTCATTTCTGCTTAGGTCCATGATGGAGAAAGGGAGATGTTGTGAATTGCAAATAAAATATATTTTTTATTTTTTATTTTTTTGAAAACTGAAATTAAAATAAAATAAAATAAAATAAATGAAAAATTGATTATGATTTCGAAAATTTGAAGAAAAATAAATAAAAGAAAATTGAAAACTAAATTAATTAATTAAAAAGATTTGAAAAGATGTGGGTGAGGATTTTCGAAAAAAATTGAAGAGAGAGAAATTGGTTAGGAAGTTTTGAAAAAGATATGTCTTAAAATTAAAGATACTTGTAAGAAAATAAAATAAAAGAAAATAAAAAGATATGAAAAATATTTGATTTTAAGATTTGAGATTAGAAAAGATAAGATAAGCTAGGTAAGAGAAGATAAGGAATTTAAATTAAAAAGTTTTGAAATTTGAATTTTGAAATTTTAAAACTAAGATAAGATAAAATAAAAAAAAATTTTAAAATAAAATCTGAATTTTTAAAAGAAAAATTCGAAAAATCAATTAAAATAAAGGAAAAAGATATTTTTGAATTCAATGAGGAAAGAGAAAAACAATAAAAAGACACAAAACTTAAAATTTTTAGATCTAATGCTCCTTATTTTCGAAAATTTGGAGGAAAAACACCAAGGAACACCAAACATAAAAATTTTAAGATCAAAACGCAAGAAAGACTCAAGAACACCTTGAAGATTTACAAGAACACGAAGAACAAAAATTCAAAGACTCAAAGGACTCAAGAACATAAAAAAAGAACACCAAACTTAAAATTTTTTGAAAACCAAAAATAAATTTTTGAAAATTAAATAAAGACTGACAAGAAAACACCAAACTTAAAATATGAAACTAAACTCAAATAGAAAAACTCAATTATCAGTTTATAAAATTTTCGAAAAAATTAAAAAGAGAAAATAAGGATTTAAAAAAATTTCAACCAAAAACAATAATAAAAGACTCTAAACCAAGAAAAATTTTTCCTAATCTAAGCAACAAAATAAACCGTCAGTTGTCCAGACTCGAACAATCCCCGGCAACGGCGCCAAAAACTTGGTGCACGAATTGTAAATCACACTTTTCACAACTCGTACCACTAACCAGCAAGTACACTGGGTCGTCCAAGTAATACCTTACGTGAGTAAGGGTCGAAACCCACGGAGATTGTTGGCTTGAAGCAATCTATGGTTATCTTGTAATTCTTAGTCAGGATATCAATTATAATTATCAGTTTGGATTGAGAAAAATAAAAGAGCATGAATTAAATACTTGTTATGCAGTAATGGAGAATATGTTGGAGTTTTGGAGATGCTTTGTCTTCTGAATCTCTGCTTTCCCCCTATCTTCTTCTTCACGCATGCAAGGTTCCTCCTATGGCAAGCTGTGTGTTAGTGGATCACCGTTGTCAATGGCTACCATCCGTCCTCTCAGTGAAAATGGTCCAGGTGCGCTGTCACCGCACGGCTAATCATCTGTCGGTTCTCACTCATGCTGGAATAGGATCCATTGATCCTTTTGCGTTTGTCACTACGCCCAACCCTTGTGAGTTTGAAGCTCGTCACAGTCATTCAGTCCCTGAATCCTACTCGGAATACCATAGACAAGGTTTAGACTTTCCGGATTCTCAAGAATGCTACCAATGGATTCTAGCTTATACCACGAAGATTCTGATTAAGGAATCCAAGAGATACTCATTCAATCGAAGGTAGAACGGAGGTGGTTGTTAGGCACACGTTCATAGGTTGAGAATAGTGATGAGTGTCATGGATCATCACATCCATCATATTGAAGTGCGAATGAACATCTTAGATAGAAACAAGCGTGTTTGAATAGAAAACAGAAATAATTGCATTAATTCATCGAGACACAGCAGAGCTCCACACCCCCAACAATGGAGTTTAGAGACTCATGCCATCAAAGAGTACAAAGTTTAGATCTAAAAATGTCATGAGATGCAAAATAAATCTCTAAAAGTTGTTTAAATACTAAACTAGTAACCTAGGTTTACAGAAAATGAGTAAACTAAGATAGATAGTGCAGAAATCCACTTCTGGGGCCCACTTGGTGTGTGCTGGGGCTGAGAATTGAGATTTACATGTGCCTAGGCTGTTTCCAGAGTTGAACGCCAGGTTGTAGCCTGTTTCTGGCGTTTAACTCCAACTTGTAACCTGTTTCTGGCGTTTAACGCCAGAATGCAACATGGAACTGGCGTTGAACGCCAGTTTACGTCATCTATCCTTGAACAAAGCATGGACTATTATATATTGCTGGAAATTCCTGGATGTCTACTTTCCAACGCAATTGAGAGCGCGCCATTTGAACTCCTGTAGCTCCGGAAAATCCACTTTGAGTGTAGGGAGGTCAGAATCCAACAACATCTGCAGTCCTTTTTCAGCCTCTGAATCAGATTTTTACTCAGGTCCCTCAATTTCAACCAGAAATTACCTGAAATCCCAGAAAAATACACAAACTTATATTAAAGTCCAGCAATGTAATTTTTATTTAAAAACTAATAAAAATATAATAAAAAGTGACTAAAACATATTAAAAACTACCTAAAAACAATGCCAAAAAGCGTATAAATTATCCGCTCATCACGGACCCAGAAAATTTATGTTGGGGGGTAAAAGTAATACACATTACTATCAAAATATATATTAATTTAAATTTAAAAATATAAAAGTGCACATTAATTATTCGAGTAAAAAAAAAAACCAAAAATTACATTAGTTGCTAACTTTCTTCGCTTCAAATCTTGAAAGTACTTCTCTTCTTGTTTTCATATTTTGAAAATGTTGAATAATTGTTTCATTATCAACTTGATTGAGTGTCTCTCTTTCTATATATGTAACCAAACAATCATTCAACACTCATCTCCTATTCGATTACGAAGTCGACTCTTTATGATATTCATAGCAGAAAATGTTCTCTCAACTGATGTCGTTGCCACAGATAGAATCAAAGCTAATTTTACATTGAATTCTAAGAACTTCTTTTTATTAGAAGAGACTAATGGAGTGACTTCAAATTCTAGTGGTAGCTTTCTTTTGAAATATTTTTCCATTACTATTTCTAAAAATTAAAAGATATATATTCTAAATTAGTAAATTGATCAATTCACTTTAAAAATTTATATGCGATATAATTACATATAATAGAATAGAACGAAAGATAAACAAATAAATAATAAGGATCACTAAATTGAGAATAAAATAAAATATATAAATTCATGAAGAGAATAAAAAATAGATTAATACCTAAACTATAATTGTTTGAATTAAAATTTGCAATTGAAAATATCAAAAAGAGAAACAATGAAATTGAAAGATACATAGAGTCATAGAGAGCTATATAAAACAAAATAGAGAATTTAAAATTTATATTTTGATGAGAGAGGATGACCACTAGACAAGGAATAGAGAAAGAAGGTTGAAAATATGAAACTAAGAAAAGGGTTTAAGGTAATAAATGAGTGACGACTGGGATTTAAAAACAGAAGAAGACTAAATTTAATTAGGTTAACTAATAGTCAAAATCATAAAAAGAAAAAATGGGTTTGGACTTTTAATAATTGGACTTAGTTTAATTGTAGTGGGGTAATTTAAAATTTAAAATGAGAACTGGTGCACCAAATCGTGATTCACACTTTTCACAACTCCGCACAACTAACCAGCAAGTGCACTGGGTCGTCCAAGTAATACCTTATGTGAGTAAGGGTCGATCCCACAGAGATTGTTGGCTTGAAGCAATCTATGATTTTCTTGTAAATCTTAGTTAGGAGATTAATGATAAGAGTGATTATATTTATGAAGAGTAAAAAGCATAAATTAAATAGTACTTGTTATGCAGTAATGGAGAACAGATTGAGGTTTTGGAGATACTCTGTCTTCTGAATCTCTGCTTTCCTACTGTCTTCTTCTTCACACGCGCAGGTCTCCTTCCATGGCAAGCTGTATGTTGGTGGATCACCGTTGTCAATGGCTACCATCTGTCCTCTCAGTGAAAATGGTCCAAATGCGCTGTCACCGCACGGCTAATCATCTGTCGGTTCTCACTCATGTTGGAATAGGATCCATTGATCCTTTTGCGTCTGTCACTAAGCCCAGCACTTGTGAGTTTGAAGCTCGTCACAATCATCCCATCCCAGATCCTACTCGGAATACCACAGACAAGGTTTAGACTTTCCAGATCTCAGGAATGGCCGCCAATAATTCTAGCCTACACCATGAAGATTCTGATCTCACGGATTCGAATGCTCTGTTGTCAGGAGATGCAATCAAACACGTGAACCAGGAATCAAAGAGATACACACTCAATCTAAGGTAGAACGTAAGTGGTTGTCAGGCACGCGTTCATGGGTTGAGAATGGTGATGAGTGTCACGGATCATCACATTCATCATGGTTAGGTGCAAGTGAATATCTTAGAACAGAGACAAGTGTGTTTGAATAGAAAACAGAAGTAATTGCATTAATTCATCGAGACACCGCAGAGCTCCTCACCCCCAACCATGGAGTTTAGAGACTCATGCCGTAGAAGATACAATATGAAATGTGTAGAGTGTCATGAGGTACAAAATAAATCTCTAAAAGTTGTTTAAATACTGAACTAGTAACCTAGGTTTACAGAAAATGAGTAAACTATGATAGATAGTGCAGAAATCCACTTCTGGGGCCCACTTGGTGTGTTCTGGGACTGAGACTTGAGCTTTACACATGCCTAAGCTATTTCTGGAGTTAAACGCCAGGTTGTAACATGTTTTGGGCGTTTAACTCCAACTTGTAACCTGTTTCTGGCGTTTAACGCCAGAATAGGGCAGAGAACTGGCGTTGAATGCCAGTTTGCATCATCTAAACTTGGAAAAAGTATGGACTATTATATATTTCTGGAAAGTCCTGGATGTCTACTTTCCAACGCAATTGAGAGTGCGCCATTTAAACTCTTGTAGCTCCAAAAAATCTATTTTGAGTGCATGGAGGTCAGAATCCAGCAGCATCTGCAGTCCTTTTTCAGCCTCTGAATCAGATTTTGCTCAGGTCCCTTAATTTCAGCCAGAAAATACCTGAAATCACAGAAAAACACACAAACTCATAGTGAAATCCAGAAATATGAATTTTGAATAAAAACTAATAAAAATATAGTAAAAACTAACTAAATCATACTAAAAACTATCTAAAAATAATGGCAAAAAGCGTATAAATTATCCGCTCATCTTTTCATCATTCTTTCAAGAGCCAACATATTTAACATTCATAAACAACAAATTCAAAAGACATATGCACTGTTCAAGCATTCATTCAGAAAATAAAAAGTATTGTCACCACATCAAAATAATTAAACTAAATTCAAGGATGAATTCGAAACCATGTACTTCTTGTCCTTTTGTAATTAAAACATTTTTCATTTAAGAAAGGTGATGGATTCATAGGGTGTTCATAGCTTTAAGGCATAGACTCTAATCTTTATTTATTATTTAATGAAAATAATATAAATTAGGCATAAAAGCAGACACTTAGGAATAAAAGAAAAGAAATTGAAGACATAAAGACAATTGACTCTAGTTTTAATACTCATATACTCTTAAAATAGATAAAAGGTTATCACAGAGTTAGGACTCAACAACCTTTGCTTTGGGAGGTAGATGCCTCTTTAGTCTGTGGGGTGCTTGGCCCTTTCAGAGATAGCTTCTGGCGCTTCAGTTCTTTCAGTTCACGCCCTTGCTCTTCTTGTTCCCTAAGCAGTTTGCAGAGCATGCTGTTTTGATTTTGCTGTTCTTCCTTCAGTTGATCCATAGCTTCTTGCAACTTGGTGATAGATGCTTCTAGGCGCCCCCAGTATTCAAATTGAGGAATTTCCGGGAGGAACTCTTGTGCTCTCCTCTTGATGGGGTCGTCCTGCACTTGTCATTCCATTGACTTTTTGGTGATTGATTGTTCAACTGAAATATACTCATCTACTCCCATTTTTACTCCAGCATCTTCACATAACAGAGAGATCAAGCTTGGATAAGCCAATTTGGCATCTTTGGAGTTCTTGTTTGCAATTTTGTAAAGCTCACAAGAAATCAACTGATGAACTTCCACTTCTTTTTCCATCATAATGCAATGAATCATCACTGCTCTTTTGATGGTGACTTCAGAGCGGTTTCTAGTGGGCAGTAAGGAGCGCCCAATAAAGTCCAGTCAGCCTCTGGCGACTGGTTTGAGATCTCCTCTTTTGAGTTGGTTTCATCATTCTCCTATTAAAGGAGTCTGGGTCATCTTGTAGTTGAGGCAGCTTGAAGATCTCCCTTATTTTGTTAGGGTGGGTGTGAATAATCTTCCCTCTGACCAGAGTTCGATAGTCATAAAATGCGATTCCAGCTATTCTCTACCTATCTGTTTGCCACAGATTAGAGTAGAATTCCTGAACCATGTTTCTTCCCACCTTTATTTCAGGATTAGCTAGGACTTCCCAGCTCCTGTTTCGAATTTGCTCTTGGATCTCCGGATATTCGTCTTCTTTCAGATCGAATTTAACTTCCGGGATCACTGACCTTAGACCCATTATTTTGTAGTAATGGTTTGAATGTTCTTGGTTAAGAACTTCCCTTGATTCCAAAGTGGTTTTGGAATATTCTCTTTCTTGCCTCTTGAGTTGGTTTGTTTTCCCTTAGGAACCATGATCTTGGTGGGTATTGGCTTAGTGATCACGGATAAACACACCAAACTTAGAGGTTTGCTTGTCCTCAAGCAAAAGAAAGGAAAGGAGAGGGATAAAAGGAGAGCCAAGTTTGAATTGTGGAAGAGAGGGGGAGGCCGAACGAGGATTTAAAGGGTTTCGAAAATTTTTGAAAAAGATATGATAGAAGATGTGATTTGGAAAAGATAAGTATGATAGGAAAAGATGTAGTTTAAAATTGAAAAGATATGAAAGATATTTGAAAAAGATAGATTTGTTCTAAAAATATTGTGAAGATTTGAAAAAGATATTGATGAGTTTGAAAAAAAAATTAAAAAAGATAGATTTGTTTTGAAAAAGAATTGAGAAGAGGTTGAAGAAGAATTGAGAAAGATTTAATATTAGGATTAAGATATTTTAAAAATTTTTGGAAAAAGTTTGAAAAATGAAAGTATGGGAACATGTTTATGCAAGAAAAATGGATGGAGATATGAAATTTTGAAAAAAATTTAAGTTGGGAACAAAAACTTCCTCCCCTCCACAATCCTGGCGTTAAACGCCCAACTGCTGCTTGTTTTGGGCGTTTAACGCCCATCTGTAGCCTGTTTTGGGTATTTAACGCCCAGCTGTTGCTTCTGGCTGGCGTTAAACGCCAAAAATCTTTCGTCACTGGGCGTTTTTCTGAACGCCCAGGATGCTGCAGGTATGGCGTTAAACGCCCAAAATGGTACTCATTCTGGCGTTTAACGCCCAAAAAGGAATCATTACTGGCTTTAAACGCCCAAATATACCTCTTACTGGCGTTTTCTTGCCAGTGAGCTCTTTCTCCCTATTTTGTATTCTGAATCCTTTTGCAGCCCTGTGAACTTATGCAATTGATTCTTTACCTTGAATATTATTTATATTAACTTTTATAATTAAAAATAAATAAATAAATAGATAAAAAGCTTTGCTAATGGCTGGATTGCCTCCCAGCAAGCGCTTCTTTATTGTCTTTAGCTGGACCTTGCTGAGCTTTTAATCTAGCCTCAGCCTTGAGCACTCTTGCTCAACATTGCTTTCAAGATAATGTTTGATTCTCTGTCTATTAACAATGAACTTCTTATTAGAATCAATGTCTTGAAGCTCCACATAGCCATATGGTGACACACTTGTAATCACATATGGTCCCTTCTACCGGGATTTCAGTTTCCCGGGGAATAGCCTGAGCCTAAAGTTAAACAGCAGAACCTTCTGTCCTGGTTCAAAGACTCTAGATGACAGCTTCCTGTCATGCCACCTTTTTGCTTTCTCTTTGTAAAGCTTGGCATTTTCGAAAGCAGTGAGTCTGAATTCCTCTAGCTCATTCAGCTGGAGCAACCTTTTTTCTCCGGCTAAATTGGCATCAAAGTTTAGGAATCTGGTTGCCCAGTAGGCCTTATGCTCCAGTTCCACGGGCAGATGACAGGCCTTACCATACACAAGCTGGTATGGAGAGGTCCCTATAGGAGTCTTGAATGTTGTTCTGTAAGCCCACAGAGCATCATCCAAGCTTCTCGCCCAATCCTTTCTACGGGTACTTACAGTCCGTTCCAGGATTCTTTTTAGTTCTCTATTACAGACTTCAGCTTGCCCATTTGTCTGTGGATGATATGGAGTTGCCACCTTATGGCTAATTCCATACCGGACCATAGCAGAGTAAAGCTGTTTGTTGTAGAAGTGAGTGCCTCCATCACTGATTAGTGCTCTAGGGACACCAAACCTGCTGAAGATATGTTTCTGGAGGAACTTCAGCACTGTCTTAGTATCATTAGTGGGTGTGACAATGGCCTCTACCCATTTGGATACATAATCGACTGCCACCAGAATATAAGTGTTTGAGTATGATGGTGGAAAAGGCCCCATGAAGTCAATACCCCATACATCAAACAACTCAATCTCCAAGATTTCCTGTTGAGGCATGGCGTAACCATGAGGCAGATTACCAGCTCTCTGGCAACTGTCACAGTTACGTACAAACTCTCGGGAATCTCTATAGAGGGTAGGCCAGTAGAAGCCACCTTGGAGGACCTTGGTGGCTGTTCGCTCACCTCCGAAATGTCCTCCATATTGTGACCCATGGCAATGCCATAAGATCTTATGTGCTTCTTCTCTAGGCACACACCTACGGATTATTCCGTCTGCACATCTCTTAAAGAGATATGGTTCATCCCACAGGTAGTACTTTGCATCAGTAATTAATTTTTTCTTTTGTTGCCTGCTGTACTCCTTGGGTATGAACCTTGCAGCTTTATAGTTTGCAATGTCTGCAAACCATGGTGTTTCCTGAATGGCAAACAAATGCTCATCCGGAAAGGTTTTAGAGATCTCAATAGAGGGAAAGGACGTCCCTTCTACTCGTTCTATCCGGGACAGATGATCAGCCACTTGGTTTTCTGTCCATTTTCTGTCTCTTATTTCTATATCAAACTCTTGCAGAAGCAACACCCATCTTATGAGCCTGGGTTTTGAATCCTGCTTTGTAAGTAGATATTTAAGAGCAGCATGGTCAGCGTACATAATCACTTTTGATCCTACTATGTATGATCTAAACTTGTCAATGGCATAAACCACTGCAAGCAATTCTTTTTCTGTGGTTGTGTAATTTTTCTGGGCATCATTTAAAACACGGCTAGCATAATAAATGACATGCAGAAGCTTGTCATGCCTCTGCCCCAATACTGCACCAATGGCATGGTCACTGGCATCACACATTAGTTCGAATGGTAATGTCCAGTCTGGTGCAGAAATAACTAGTGCTGTGACCAGCTTAGCTTTCAGAGTTTTAAACGCCTGCAGACACTCTGTGTCAAACACAAATGGCATGTCAGCAGCTAGCAGGTTGCTCAGGAGTTTTGCAATTTTTAAAAAATCCTTTATAAACCTCCTATAGAATCCTGCATGCCCCAGAAAACTTCTGATTGCCTTAACATTGGTAGGTGGTGGTAATTTTTCAATTACCTCTACTTTAGCTTGATCCACCTCTATTCCCTTGTTCGAAATCTTGTGCCCAAGGACAATCCCTTCAGTCACCATAAAGTGACATTTTTTCCAGTTTAAAACCAGGTTAGTCTCTTGACATCTTTTCAGAACCAGTGTTAGGTGATCAAGACAGGAGTTGAATGAGTCTCTATATACTGAAAAGTCATCCATGAAGACTTCCAGAAATTTTTCCACCATATCAGAGAAAATAAAGAGCATGAATCTCTGAAAGGTTGCAGGTGCATTACACAGCCCAAATGGCATCCTTCTGTAGGCAAATACTCCAAATGGGCATGTGAATACTGTTTTCTCTTGATCCTGGGGATCTACTGTAATTTAGTTGTAGCCTGAATAGCCATCCAAAAAGCAGTAATAATCATGACCTGCTAGTCTTTCTAGCATCTGGTCTATGAATGGTAAAGAAAAATGATCCTTTTTGGTGGCTGTATTGAGCCTTCTGTAGTCAATACACATGCGCCACCCTGTAACTGTTCTTGTAGGAACCAGTTCATTTTTTTCATTATGAACCACTGTCATGCCTCCCTTTTTGGGGACAACTTGGACAGGGCTCACCCAGGGGCTATCAGAAATAAGATAAATAATCCCAGTATCCAGTAACTTGGTGACCTCTTTCTACACCACTTCCTTCATGGCTGGATTTAGCCGCCTCTGTGGTTGAACCACTGGCTTAGCATCGTCCTCCAATAGGATTTTGTGCATGCATCTTGCTGGGCTGATGCCCTTAAGATCACTTATGGACCACCCAAGAGCTGTCTTGTGTGTCCTTAGCACTTGAAGTAGTGCTTCCTCTTCCAGGGGATTTAAAGCAGAGCTTATGATCACCGAAAAAGTGTCACCTTCTCCTAGAAATGCATATTTCAGGGATGGTGGTAATGGTTTGAGCTCGGGTTTAGGAGGTTTTTCTTCTTCCTGAGGAAGTTTCAGAGGATCTTTCAATTCCTCCGAATCCTCTAGATCAGGCTGAACATCTTTAAAGATGTTTTCCAGCTCTGATTTGAGACTCTCAGCCATGTTGATCCCCTCTACCAAAGAGTCAATAAGATCAACTTTCATGCAGTCTTTCGGTGTGTCTGGATGCTGCATGGCTTTGACAACATTTAACTTAAACTCATCCTCATTGACTCTCAGGGTTACCTCCCCCTTTTGGACATCAATGAGAGTTTGTCCAGTTGCTAGGAAAGGTCTTCCTAGAATGAGAGTAGCACTCTTGTGCTCCTCCATTTCCAGCACTACAAAGTCAGTGGGAAAGGCGAATGGCCCAACCCTGACAATCATGTCTTCAATCACGCCTGATGGGTATTTAATGGAGCCATCAGCAAGTTGGAGACATATCCGGGTTGGTTTGACTTCTTCAGTTAAACCAAGCTTTCTAATAGTGGATGCAGGTATTAGGTTGATACTTGCCCCAAGATCACATAAAGTTGTCTTGGTGCAATTACCCTCTAATATGCATGGTATCATAAAGCTCTCGGGATCTTTAAGCTTTTCTGGGAAGCTTTTCAGAATGACTGCACTACATTTTTCAGTGAGGAGAACTCTTTCAGTTTCTCTCCAATCCTTCTTATGACTCAAGATCTCTTTCATAAACTTGGCATAAGAGGGTATTTGCTCAAGTACCTCTACAAATGGAATCTTTATTTCAGGAGTCCAAAGATAGTCTACAAAGCGGGCAAATTGCATATCCTGCTCCTCTTGGTGGAGTTTTTGAGGATAAGGTATCTTGGCATTGTATTCCTCAACCTTGGTTGCTGCAGGTTTATTTCCTACAGAGGTGGTTGTAGAAGCCTTTTTAGAGGGGTTGCTATCAGCACTTGTGTGTGTCTGATCCCTCATTGGCGTTTGAATGCCAAGGTTAGAAGCTTGATTGGCATTGGACGCCAACTTCTTACCTGTTTCTGGTGTTTGAATGCCAGAACTGAGCTTCCATTGGGTGTTTGACGCCAGCTCCTTGCCTGTTTCTAGCATTTGAATGCCAGAACTGCACGTGGGTTGGGCGTTTAACGCCAACCTTGCATAATTTTCTGGCCTTTGGACGCCAGAGTTGTTCCTCTCTGGGCTCTTACTGTCCTCAGAGGGATTTTGGATAATGTCTTGCTTATCCTCTGTTAGTTGTTCTTTTCTTGACTTTCTGCTGCTCTGAAGTGAGGTGTTTAATATTTTTTCACTTCTTAATTGAACTGCCCGGCACTCTTCTGTTATCTGCTTTGATAATTGCTGTTTTGTCTGATTCAATTGTGCTTCCATATTTTTATTAGCATTTTTAGTGTCTTGTAGCATCTCCTTGAATTCTGCTAGCTATTTTGTTAGAAAACACAATTGTTGATTGAGTTCAGCAACTTGTTCTGGAGGACCAAGTTCAGTAGACACTGCTTTGGCTTCTTCTTTTATGGAGGACTCACTACTTATGTACAGATGCTGATTTCTAGCAACTATATCAATAAGCTCTTGAGCCTCTTCAATAGTTTTTCTCATGTGTATAGATCCACCAGCTGAGTGGTCTAGAGATATCTGAGCTCTTTCTGTAAGCCCAAAGTAGAAGATGTCTAATTGCACCCACTCTGAAAACATTTCAGAAGGGCATTTCCTTAGCATCCCTCTGTACCTCTCCCAGGCATTATAAAGGGATTCATCATCCTCTTGTTTAAAGCCTTGGATGTCCAGCCTTAGCTGTGTCATCCTTTTTGGAGGGAAATATTGATTCAGGAATTTGTCTGATAACTGTTTCCATGTTCTTATGCTTGCTGTGGGTTGGTTATTTAACCACCTTTTAGCTTGATCTTTTACAGCAAACGGAAACAGTAACAGCCTGTATACATCCTGATCTACCTCCTTGTCACGTACTGTGTCAGCAATTTGCAAGAATTGCGCCAGAAACTCAGTAGGTTCTTCCTGTGGAAGACCGGAATACTGGCAGTTTTGCTGCACCATGACAATGAGATGAGGATTTAGCTCAAAACTGCCTGCTTTGATGGGAGGTATACAGATACTACTCCCATATGCAGCAGTAGTGGGATTAGCATATGATCCCAGAGTCCTTCTGGACTGTTCATTTCCACTTAGATCCATGATGGATAAAATGGAATTGATATGAATTGCAAAGAAAATATATTTTTGTTTTTATTTTATTGAAGTAGAACAAACCAAATTATTAAGATAAATAAAAATAATAAGATAAAATAAAATAAAATAATTAGAAATGAAGATGTAAATTTTGAAAACCAAGAGAAAAATAAATTTGAAAATGAAAATAATTGCTTAATTGAGAAGATTTGAAAAACTTTGCATATGATTTTTGAAAAAGATTTTGAATTTTGAAAGGATTTGATTTTTAAAATAAAAATCGGAATTTTTAAAAGTACTTTTCGAAAATTCAATTTAAAATAAAGAGAAAAGATATTTTTGAAATTAATGAGGAAAGAGAAAAACAATAAAATGACACAAGACTTAAAATTTTTAGATCTAATGCTCCTTGTTTTTCGAAAGTTTTGGAGGGAAAACTCCAAGGAACACCAAACTTAAAGATTTTAAGATCGAAACACAAAGAAGCCTCAAGAACACTTTGAAGACTCACAAGAACATAAAAAGAACACCAAACTTAAAATTTTTAGAAAACTGGAAATAATTTTTCGAAAATAAAAAAAAATAACAAGAGAACACCAAACTTAAAAGTTTGACATGAGATTTAATCAAAGAAAAATTATTTTTGAAAAAGTTTTAAAAGGAAGATTCCTAATTACCAAGAACATAAGCACACCGCTCTAGCCAATTGAGCTATAAATTTAAAGTGTTTTAATAAAGGTATTTAATGTATATAAAATTTTTCGAATACTGATAATATGAAAATGCACAAGAAAAATAAGAAGACACAGAACAGGAAAAACTAAAGATCAAACAAGAAAAATAGCAAGAATAACTTGAAGATTAAGAAAGAACTAAGAACATATAATTCGAAAAATTGAAAGAAAATAAAAACATGCATTTGACACCACACTTAAAATATGAAACTAAACTCAAACAGAAAAACTCAATTATTAGTTTAAAAAAATTTTGAAAAATTTAAAAAGAGAAAATAAGGATTTAAAGAAAATTTCAACCAAAAACAATAATAGAAGACGCAATTTTAGTGACTCTAAACTAAAAAGATAAATTTTTCCTAATCTAAGCAACAAAATAAACCATCAGTTGTCCAAACTTGAACAATCCCCGGCAACGGCGCCAAAAACTTGGTGCACGAAATCGTGATTCACACTTTTCACAACTCCACACAACTAACCAGCAAGTGCACTGGGTCGTCTAAGTAATACCTTACGTGAGTAAGGGTCGATCCCACGGAGATTGTTGGCTTGAAGCAATCTATAGTTTTCTTTTAAATCTTAGTTAGGAAATTAATGATAAGAGTGATTATATTTATGAAGAGTAAAAAGCATAAATTAAATAGTACTTGTTATGCAGTAATGGAGAATAGATTGAGGTTTTGGAGATGCTCTATCTTCTGAATCTCTGCTTTCCTACTGTCTTCTTCTTCACACGCGCAGGTCTCCTTCCATGGCAAGCTGTATGTTGGTGGATCACCGTTGTCAATGGCTACCATCCTTCCTCTCAGTGAAAATGGTCCAAATGCGCTATCACCGCACGGCTAATCATCTGTTGGTTCTCACTCATGTTGGAATAGGATCCATTGATCCTTTTGCGTCTGTCACTACGCCCAGCACTTGTGAGTTTGAAGCTCGTCACAGTCATCCCTTTCTGGATCTCAGGAATGGCCGCCAATAATTCTAGCCTACACCACAAAGATTCTGATCTCACGGATTCGAATGCTCTGTTGTCAGGAGATGTAATCAAACACGTGAACCAGGAATCAAAGAGATACACACTCAATCTAAGGTAGAACAGAAGTGGTTGTCAGGTACGCGTTCATGGGTTGAGAATGGTGATGAGTGTCATGGATCATCACATTCATCATGGTTAGGTGCGAGTGAATATCTTAGAACAGAGACAAGTGTGTTTCAATAGAAAACAGAAGTAATTGCATTAATTCATCGAGACACGGGAGAGCTCCTCACCCCCAACCATGGGGTTTAGAGACTCATACCGTAGAAGATACAATATGAAACGTGTAGAGTGTCATGAGGTACAAAATAAATCTCTAAAAATTGTTTAAATACTAAACTAGTAACCTAGGTTTATAGAAAATGAGTAAACTATGATAGATAGTGCAGAAATCCACTTTCGGGGCCCACTTGGTGTGTGCTGGGGCTGAGACTTGAGCTTTACACGTGTCTAGGCTGTTTCTGGAGTTAAACGCCAGGTTGTAACCTGTTTTGGGCATTTAACTCCAACTTGTAACCTGTTTCTGGCGTTTAACGCCAGAATAGGGCAGAGAACTGGCGTTGAATGCCAGTTTGCGTCATCTAAACTTGGGCAAAGTATGGACTATTATATATTTCTAGAAATCCCTGGATGTCTACTTTCCAACGCAATTGAGAGCGTGCCATTTGGACTTCTGAAGCTCCAGAAAATCCATTTCGAGTGTAGGGAGGTCAGAATCCAGCAGCATCTGCAGTCCTTTTTCAGCCTCTGAATCAGATTTTGCTCAGGTCCCTCAATTTCAGCCAGAAAATACCTAAAATCACAAAAAAATACACAAACTCATAGTGAAGTCCAGAAATGTGAATTTTGAATAAAAACTAACAAAAATATAGTAAAAACTAACTAAATCATACTAAAAACTACCTAAAAACAATGCCAAATAGCGTATAAATTATCCGCTCATCAAGAACATACTATATATATATATATATATATTGGTTTAAAAATATGAAATGAGAACCGGGGCAAGTGTCGCCCTATTCATAAGCTTGGGTCCGTGCCTGGTCCCATCCAAACTAAACATCTCTCAATCGCTTCTAATATCCAACAATTCTCAACATAAATGTTCTTGACTTGTTATCTTTAATTGTCTTTAAGTTATTAAAATTTTAGGCATTAGATCAGCAAACACATTGTTCAAGACTTGATCCACCCACCAAGAGGCTTCAAGTATTATTACTAATTAATTTTATTGTCAGAGTTATTATTCTTTTTTTAATATTTAATCAACTTCAACTTAATCATTCAAAAGAAGCTTCAATATTCAAAATTAAGTTAATCAAATTTTTAATAAAAATAATCAAGTCACAAAACGTCAATCAACTCAGATGCATGCATTTACTAAATTTTAAAAGCATTCCAAATTGTATCACATCAAACAACCCCTACCTCAATTAGTCGATACTCAGTAATTAAATGCAAAAAACTCTTTTCATTCTTATTTCGCAGTAGTGATGTCAAATTTGACCATTTTCGCAACAGAAATAGACACAAATATAGTGATTAGGACAACGTGTTCGCCGATGACCCAACGTCCCGTATCTACTACACTTTCTCCGCGTTGGACCTTTCGATTCCAGGGTGTCGTTAGCCCGCCCAGTTCTTTTAGTTCGAACGACTGCAGGATCGTTTACACACCCATAAGCTATAGCTTGTGGGAAAGAATCTGAGCCCAACCCCATCCGCAACCCATCCTCACCTCTAACAATGCAGTGTCAGTTAACATCTTCTCGAGGAAAGCCTTGAAGTCCTCCTCCCTAAGATAGGCCACCTTGGCAAGACGCTTGCATTGATCGACGAAAACACCAACTCTTCTATGATATTGAAAAGCAACATATCCTGTATCGCTCACTACTCTGTTTCTAGGCATATGACTCTTTGCAACCTTGCACCACCTCCCTAGAAGTAAGCTGTGTAGCAATGCCCCCATGTCCAACCCAACCAAAACTACAACCATATGAACACATGGAACACCAAACGACTCTATCCTGTGGCAACTATACCTAAATGATGCCTCACTATCCTGTGGCAACTATACCTAAATGATGCCTCACTTGCAACATGCGCAATCTGCCAGGTCTCCTCTGGCCGACCGTACTTTTGTATAACATAACAACAGCCATAGTCACCTTCTTCGCGGTCCATAATGTAATATCGAACTGTCCTTTTTAGGCACTCACAGAACCTATAGAACATATCACGTTTATAGTGCGCCGCCGCTGACTTCTCGATCTTTGGAAACAGAGTTTAAAGCATGCGTGTTCCATAAAAGGACCTAAAATCAAGTTCTTTCTCCCTATCTCTCAGGAAATTTACACATCTCTGAAAATTTCTCAACAAATCCAATATCCTATATCTGCTCTCCACGAAGTTCCCTAACTTAGCATGAAGTGACTCGCATCAAGATATTGTCCTTATGCCAGCAAAGAATCTGCCCCTGATATAGGCAGTGGCCCAAGACAACTTCTTTATATATAGGTCCCTTACCCACTCAACTTCTTTAACACCGCATTTGTCAATCATTGCCTCCCACTGCATCTCAAATTCAGCAACCTCTACATCAGCGAGCATGCATTGTTTGAACAACTGTATGAACCGCGACTATAATATATTGGCCATAGCGATTCTTAGAAGATTCCAGGCTCAGAGTCTATGCTGGACTTCTAGAAATACTTGCATAATAAACAATCACATTGCAGGATCTCCGTCAGTGATAATTGCCCTCGGGGCCTTGCCCCCCATGCAATCAAGGAAGTTGTTCAAAACCTATTTATAGGAATCCTGAGACTCACAAGACACCATTGCCGTTCTAAACACACATGTTTGATTGTGATGATTAACTCTCGACAAAACAATCATGGAGATGTTGCACTTGTTTCTCCTATATGTCACGTCAAAGGCCAACATGTCCCCAAATACTTCATAATCTTCCTAGTTGCGTCCATCGCTCCATATTAAGTCACATATTTGGTCCCTCTCCCCAACCTGATATCGCCAAAATTGCCTTTCATCGTCCCTAGCAGCTCGTTGGAAGAACCTAAGTGCAACGTTGACATCCCTGTTCTGCAACGCACGTTGCTTTCGAACCACATTGTGCATATCTTGCTTTGTAAACCTAACTAGATTGAATCCACCAACCTACATTGCAAACGATTTGTATATCTTAGGGATGATTATTCTGATTTACCTCAGCGTGTTCGTCTGCACAGTTTCAACATCCGACATACTCCGATGAACTGACAAATATCATACAAATCTCTCGGGGAGTAAAGTGTGATTGTGATCATCGAGAAATCTTCCAACGCACCACTTCCCATTAGCAGCATTCCACTTGATCCGTATCTCTGCTAGACATCCACACTTAGTAACGGGCTTGTGCTCCTGCTTCATATCGAACTTCTCCAACCACTTCCTCTGCTTGAACCCCTTTCTATTGCACACAAAATTATATCTGACCACCTCTCTTTTTGCATTTTTTACCTTTTTACTCTTTCAAATAGAAAAACCTTTTACTCTACTATAACCAGCATAGAATTTTCTTGCTTCTCCCAGGGTACCGAATTCCATATTCATTACCTCTTCCACCGTTATATGTCCATAACCGTGAGACGAATCAACAACCGTTTCTGACTGTCCCCTTGCCTCGGTACCAGCTACATCCTCTTCAATACCTGTGTCGAAAAACATGTCCTATGCAACAATCATTGGCATAATCCAACAACAATATAATTAATTTACTCCCTCTCAACCATAAACACCGAACCAATCCCTCCCATCACAACAAAAAGAATGTCCATGAAATTTACCTCAACAAAAATACCCCATCAGAGAATGACGATTCTGGTCCCATTGACGTTGTTGTGTGGATAGCATTCTCCGAACTCAGTTCTGACATAAAATAAATGCTTGTACGTCAATATAAACAGAAAAGAAATAAGGACCAAAATGCATTGTTACACTTGTGCACCTATTAAACCAGGATGATTAGCAACTTCGGATTCAAATTGACAATGACATGGAAATAGTTTTTTGTACTCGGATTATCAAACATTACATTTTCTAAACTAATTCGTCTGGGCACAAATCAAATCTACTAAACAATAACATATAGTGACACAACCTCACCAGAGGCTGTGTGAAAGCAACATGTATTTACCTAAATGAAGATATTCTCACCGGAAAAAAAAAATCATCAAATATTGGTAATTTGCATTTGGTCTACGATTTTTACTCCAAATAACTACATGTAAACTATTTCAATATCGCCATACTCACATATGTATTTTTAAATTCCAGATACCTTGAGACAATTAATTACAAATTATGTTTGGTACCTACTTGCAGAGTTTTCAATATCCTCCATTGGGCGAATCTGTTAGCAAAATTATGTTGGCCTAGACTCCCAGAACTCTGCCGGCAGTGGCCGTTGGATATCAACGATTTTCTCTTCTGCACTGAACAAACACCGCTCGCTTTACGGCAGACAACATTCGACCCCACCATTGTCCAATTCGGCTACAAATACCCTCACATTTCTCGAATCGCAGCCACCCATGGATGATCTACTATGGATCTTCCTCAACAAACCATTAAATTCCACCCATCTACTTTATTTCTTACCACCTAACTAGTTCATAACATAAAATCCTACGCCAACCAATTTCCACATTTTTCTCTCCAATTTGCAAGTTGCTTAACATTGTCTTTTTTTTTTTTATCTTTTTCGAATGCATTGGTAATTCCATATGCTAAAAGACAAAAAAATCACAAGTTAATTGAATACAGTATCCTAGCGCATGTTATCAACAAAAATACCCTCAAATAATTTAAAAACACGACAAAATATCTAACATTAAATATGTATTTCTCAAATTCTTTAGGGATTACCTTTTTGATGCAATTTTTTGCAAGTATGATTAAAAAATAAGATATTTTTATTCTTAAAATTTGGTAATTTTTCGCTAAGTATATATTTTTTGTGGTCTTTTAAAGGTATTATTGGTTGTTAACAAAAAAAAATCACTAAAGAATATTTACTTGGTAAAAAATTATTAAATTTTAAGGATAAAAATATCTCATTTTTTTAATTATACTTAAAATTACATGCATCAAAATTAAATCTCTAAAACATTTTTTGAAAAATAAATTTTTATAAATAAAATTATTCGAATATATTTTTAGTAGTTTACAAAGCATTGTCTATAGAGTAAAGTGTTATAAATGAAGTGAAGACATTGCAGCGCTAAAGATAACAATAACAACCAAATTGATTTGACAGCGATAGCTTGTTTCACAGGTAATAAAATTAATTGAACTCTTTAATACATTCAATTCTTTTTTGTACCTAGTAAAATACTAAGACCGTTGCTACCGTACTGAAGTTCTTATATTTCAGCAGGTAATAAATTGAGCTGGCGGCATCATCTAGTGGATGCGTATTGATGTTGGGGGTGCACGCACAGACAAAAATTCGTCTGCTGCAGTGGTTGCAGAAAAAAATTTAGGTGAGTTGGAATAATCACGTAGGTCATAAGCTTATATTAAATTATTAATGATAGTTATGTTTTTGGATTGGACTTTTTTGTAGGTTATGGGTATTTTTGGTTGTAATGGTGGATTTGGAATTTTTTTAGGGTTATTTTTGTATTATGTACGGCCTAACCGTAGAGGAATAGTTTTTTGAAAATATTCGGTTTGAGAGAAAGAAAACGCTTTTTCTTTTTCATGTGTGAGAGAGAGGAGTGTATCTCACAATGATGTGAGAAGAGATAAGTTTTACGCTGGTATGGTTTAAACAATTCGAACCCTCTGATTTGTTTCATTTTTTAAACCAACAATCAGAAATCGGACGGTCCGATTTGTGATTTCGAAAATAAAAAAAATTTTAATGTTGAAATCGGACCGTCCGATTTTTATTTTGAAAAATAAAAAAATAAAAAATACAAAACGGACCCTCCGATTTGTAATATATTTTTTTCTTCAAATAAATCGGACCCTCCGATTTGTAGTTTATTTTTTTTCAAACAAATCGGACCGTCCGATTTGAATAAAACACCATATAAAAAAAACACCAAATCTTCCAATAACAATATATTACACATATATTTAAACAATATAAAAAAAATTAGCCGAAAGAAAACTAATATGTTGATATTAGGTATAGTTAATTGGACCATGTAATATAGAAAAAGGAATTTGTTTCCTTTTTTTATATGTACTAGAGACTTGGAAAGACTTAGGAAGCAGAAGAAAAAAAATAACTAACATTAAGAGTAATCTAAGCATTGACATGAGTACTATTAAAAGTATATTGATAGAGATTAGGATTGGAATTTGGGAGATTAAACTCAATATTACATTTAGTGATTAGAGATTAAAACTAAAATTTCAATTCAGACATAAAATTATAATCACTTTAATATTTCTAAAAAATTAAGACACAAAAATTAAAATTTTTGAGAAAAAATTAAAATTTTAATAATATTTTTTTTAATAATTAAAAATAAGCACGTTATGTTAAAAAAAAAAAAAAGTACATATCGAGCTATACAATTATTCTAATAGAAGAAACATCTTTTTATTTGTTATAACGCTATCTCAATCTATTTGTTTTACGAAAATAATCTTGCTGCAAAAAACATTACTGAACCCAAAATAAAAAAAATCCAAAATTTTAATCATAATTATTAACATAAAATAATACTTATCTAATTAATCTCTTTTATCTGCGGCACGCTGCAGCTTCTGTTTCTAATCAGAATTACTGCTCTTTAGAGAATCAGTCAACACGTATTTACCATAAAATTTCTCCACGTTTCTTTAGCATATAAGGAAAATTTTTCCTTTCATCACCGTAACACCGCCGAAATACTAAAGTCATATACTATACTTCTATTGAATTTAGGGTACGTATGTATATGTACATATATTTATGTATAAATATAAATAATTAAATATATC
>NC_029788.2:104543643-104545725 GCF_000816755.2 Arachis ipaensis
ATGACCATATCCATCGCCATTCTTCTAAGTTTCCTTTTCTCTTTTTCTGTTTTTTCCGGTATGTGTTTGAAGAAAACAGAATAGTTAATTTAATTTGAAATCTTATCTGTCTCCCACTAGATATATTATTATCCATAAGAAAAGTATTCACAAATATTATTATAATTAAAAGTATAAAACAATTATTGTTGGTTGGTTTTGATTTAATTTGAATCTCAACTTCTATCTCTTGGGCAATGAAACCAGATGAATTGAATTCACATGAAATTAAAACTTCGAGCATACTTCAAGCAATGTTATTGGGTTTGTGAAAACGTCAATAGCACAACCAACTGATATATCGTTAAACTGGGTCTGCACATGGTCATTGTCAAACATATTAAATATATTAATAAACATACAATAATTCTAACCACCTGACATTTCAAATTACAATAAATTAAATTGATGAGACTTATACTATATACATAAATATTAAAATAAATATATCTTAACCAAAGTTACCTTTTTATTGTGAATATTAATGAATATACATATGTTAGAATTGTATACATGAAAAAATAATATCTCAAACATGTATACAATATTTCTAGGTGTAGATGAATATCAGTTTCTTATAACTCTTAAGTCGAAAAATACAATCAAGTTATGAGGAGAAATACCAAATATTATATTAAAAGAAAACTCTTAAACCAATAAATTTTAGTATTTTTTATTATTATTTAATCAGTATAGATATTAAATTGTTTTCAACAAATAAATTTTATTAATTTATATGTACAAATTCTAAAAAATTTAGATACAAATTGTATTGATTCATGTATATAAAATTTTGATAAATATAAATATAAATTATATTTTTTTTATGTGTAACTAAAACGTCTAAATTATCTTTAATAAATAAATTTTATTATTTTATGTGTGTAAATTTTAAAAAATATAAGTATAAATTGTATTGATTTATGTGTGTAAATTATATATTTTTTATATGTAAAATTTTTGAAAATATAGGTACAAATTATTGTTGACTAAATAATAGCTAAAAATAATAATATTTACTGTTACGTAACTCATTAAAATTCAGATTTTCTTTTTACGTGTAAAATATTTATTTTTCAAGTATAGTGAAAGAAAAGTGAAGAATGTATCCCCAAAAAAGTAGGTTGAAGAAATGGCATATATATAGTCGTGGGGTCTCAGCTAAGGTATGTACTAGTAGGGCAAAACCAACTTTTGCTCTTAAGATTACTTAGCTTGCATTGTTGAATATAAATTTAAAACTTTGTACATTTACTAACAAAATTCCATTTTTAATCACCGAAAAAGTGGGTAAATTTGATTATATTATTCCTCTTAAAATAGCTATAAGTGACAATTTTCACTGGGAATTATATATTTTAAGTCAATCAACAACATGAGAAGCTTAGAAATGCATCATGCTACAAATTAAAACTTTAATTTACCTACTATTTTTTAGTGGGCAAGTTGGGCTAACGATAATAAGAACCTTTTTCCACCAACCGATTTTGCAATGAAGCTTCAAAAAGGAGGAATAATAATAGAAGAAAGGTGCATGCTTCTTCCAATTGAGTGAAAGGAATTTGAAGAATCAAAAGAATAATTCATCACAATGAAATTGGCAAAGGTACAACCAATAGTACTAGTAGGGGGGAGCAACACTTGGGGAATTAGAAACACCTTTCATTCTCTTTTGGCCATTCTTACCACTCTTTTAGTCATTAGTTTCATTTATATAAAACAAGACAATGGAACACAGTTATCATCATCATCACCACCCCAAGAACATGAAGAAATGATAGATGCCTCTCAGGATGATGACACTCATAATAATGTGTCATCATCTAAATGTGACTTGTTCAATGGGAAATGGGTTTTTGACAATAAGTCTTATCCATTATACAAAGATAAGGAATGCAAGTTCATGTCTGATCAATTGGCATGTGAGAAGTTTGGAAGGAAGGACTTGAGTTACCAGAATTGGAGGTGGAAGCCAAACCATTGTGATCTACCAAGGTATCTCTCTTCAACAATAATGGTTTAATTTTTTAATATTTACTTTAT
>NC_029788.2:104545917-104553392 GCF_000816755.2 Arachis ipaensis
ACAGAATGGAAAATATAAAGATAGAAAAAAAAAAGTAATTAAAAATAACATATTTTGTGGGATTTTTTTATGGGTGGCACAATAAAATTTTGAAAATGTTTGGTAACAAAAGAAAAATTAGTCAAAAACAATCATAATTTGTCTTATTTAATATTTATTAATTGTTGCGACAGTTAATAAATGTTAAATAAGACAAATTCTGGCGATTTTTTTTATCTCTCTAACATTACTGATGACAAAAAAAACATTGCAATGAGAATAAATAATATAATATTGTTTTGTAATTTATACGCTAGCTAGGTGTATAATATGTGGCTTGATCAGGTTTGGCTATGTTTTCTGAAGCTTTGTGGAATATTGTGGTTCTTTGTATATATGTACAATAAGGTTCAATGCCACAGCATTGCTTGAGAGGCTAAGGAACAAGAGGCTTGTGTTTGTGGGGGATTCACTCAACAGAGGCCAATGGGTTTCCATGGTTTGCCTTCTTCACACTTCCCTCTCATCCTCAACTCACACTTCCATGCACAACACTGCTAATGCCTCTCTTAACATTTGGAAGGTCACAGTAAGTTATTATCATTATTCTTATATGCTTCATGAAGAGTACTAGGAATGTAAACAATCCGTTTGTTTTTTTTAAAGTTAGGAGTGAGAGTCGAAGCTGAAACCTCTAAATGAGAATATGGAGGCTTTGTCATTTGAGTTATAGTTAGTTGGCATAAACAATCTATTTGTTGTTCATTTCTTTTTATATAAATTAAATGAATTCTTAATATTAGGGATCAATATATAAACGAGCGTATAAGAATTAATGCATAAATAATAGAATTATACTCACTTTAATAACATATACTTTTACAAAAATAATATCATCTTAATATCATATTTAATATAAAAATATGAATATTTTGTTATCTATAATATTTTTAGTAAATACATTATCTGATCTATGATAAATATCTAATAATAGATTAAAATTATTTCACCAAATTCTAGTACGATAAACCAAATGCATGCATGACTATTAACATATAATTTTCATAGGCAAGTTTACTCCTACTAGAAACGAAATTGAAATTACCAACTGTTTGCATTTGATCTTTAATCCAATAATATCCACGAAAGTGATTATAAGATTTTTCTTTTAATGTTCTTTTATTATCTTTTAAAAGAGAATATGAAAAAACGAGAGAAAAGAAGTCTATATTAGAGATGAGTTTGATAATAAATTAGACAATGCAATCCTAATAATAGAAATAAAGTTCATTATGTAATGTAAAAAATTGTCAATTTTTTACCACAAGCGTAATGCATGCTTGTTTAGTGCAAATTAGTGGCATAATTTTACTTATTCATCCAAAAAACAAATTGACAAATATATATCCCATTATTTTAACAAATATAAATGCAAAAAAAAATTGAAAATCTAATTCCAACATTTTTCTCATAGTAAATGTTGACAACTGTTGTCAACGAGTTATAACTCAAATAGTACAGTCTTCTCTCCTCACTTAGAGGTTTCGGATTTGAGTCTTACTCCTAATTTTGAAAAAGAAAAAAAAATGTTGACAACTGTTTAATTTTTTCATAGCTTAATGCTTACAACACTGTTTAATGAAGGAATACAATGCAACAATTGAGCACTATTGGGCACCATTGCTAGTAGAATCAAATTCAGATGATCCAGTGCACCATAGAGTAATAGAAAGAACTGTGAGAGTGAATGCAATTGAGAAGCATGCTAGGTATTGGACTCATGCTGACTTTATTGTCTTCAACACTTACCTCTGGTGGAGAAGGCCTCTTATGAATGTTTTGTAAGTATACTTCTCATGGAACTTAATTTGCCAAACCATCACTTTCAATTATAATTAACCTTCAACAAATTTTACTTCTTATTTTCGGTAATAATGTTAAGAAGAAAACAACCTTATGTTATTTTATTTAACTTTTAACATTTATAATTTTAAGTGCGTACTATATATACATAATTACAAATTTATTATATTTCATATTATTCAATTATTTCAGTCGTAATTAAAGAAGATAAAATTAAATAATTTTAAACTGTTTTGGCCATATTTTTTATGGCCTTCCAGAAATTTTTATGTATCTTATAATACTCTAGATTATTAAGAAAAATCCCAATTTGACATTCTAAAATTGTCAAACAATGTAAATAGGTCTTTTATTAACTTTTTTATTTTTTATTTTTTATTTTTAATGTTATCCTTCTATGTGATGTGTTAGAAAAAATTATATCTTAATTAATGAAAGAGTCATTTTGAAAAAAAGTTACGAAAAAAGGCCCATTTTACACGTTTTGACATTATTTAAAAAATTTTGTAGTACAGATTATAAAGTGTAAAATCAAATTTCATCGGAGATAGAGTTTACTTCATTTTGTTTCTTTTAAATGTGTGCTAAAATTGAACACTAATATATAGTAACAATATTTCATTGATTTCAATTGCAAGAGCAGGTGGGGAACATTTGGAGACCCAAATGGAGTTTACAAAAAAGTGGAAATGCTAAGAGTTTATGAGATGGCATTGAGAACATGGTCAGATTGGTTGGAGGTCCATGTTAATCGTAACAAGACACAGTTATTTTTTGTTAGTATGTCACCAACTCATGAAAGGTATATATAAGAGGAAAGTCATTGCTACCTAACTAACTATCATTTTAAGTACAATTGCATTTATATTTATGGTAACTTTTTGTTAGGAANNNNATGACTAACTTGATAACTAATTTTTATATGCACATAGCATGATTGTTTAACAGGTAATGCTAAGATAAAAAGTAAAATTTTAGTGAGGAGTAAAAATTATTTTTATTAGAGCGCAGAAAAAATTCACCAATAACAATTTATCATGTGCAATGCATACGTTTATTCTAAATTTAGTAAAAATCTCCACTCTTCACCCAATTCTAATCTTCAGGAAAGAAATTCTCTTCTTCAATATTCATATCATAAAATGGAGTTGGGCCATGTTTTCTGCTTTTCTTTTAATTTTCGAACCAATATCTTGAATAAGCCTTCAAAAGAGATTTTAACTTTTTTTTTTTTTGAATAAATCTCTAATTTGGAGAATTTCATCCATCATTTTTTTTTCTTATTCTTAAAATTCCTAACTATGTAAATCATTAAGCAAAATAATATTTAAAAATTTGAAAACGGAATTTTTATGTCTCACTATTTTCTAACCGAAATAATATTAATTTATAAATATTTTCGACAACACCATCATTAATAAAAAAAATAAAAAATAAAAAACATTGCAGGGCTGAAGAATGGGGAGCAGATAAGGGTGACAATTGTTACAAAGAAACAGAAATGATCACAGAAGAAGGGTATTGGGGTAAAGGGTCAGATCCAAAAATGATGAAAGTGGTGGAAAATGTGGTTGAAGACTTGAAAACAAGAGGATTGAATGTTGAAATACTTAACATCACTCAGCTCTCAGAGTACAGAAAAGAAGCACACCCTTCTATATACAGAAAGCAGTGGGAGCCTCTAACACAAAAACAGATACAAGATCCAAATAGCTATGCAGATTGCATACATTGGTGCCTTCCTGGAGTTCCTGATGTGTGGAATGAGATACTTTATGCCTATCTTTTCCAACAATGACTAATAAACAAAAGAAAATATTAATTTGTATAACAAAAAGAAAAAAAAACTACACCTTCATACAACCTTTCTAAGATTGTTGAATCATTTCTTTTTCTTTTTCAACCACTGATATTGTAAAGCAAAGGCTTTCCTTTTCCCCTCTGAAATTGTTTGAGTCTCCAACTACCAATCAGTCTAGAATATTCATAAGCCTAAACCTGGCTTGTTATTAGATATTAACAAAGTGCAGATGACAAGTTCTCCACAAGTGCAACATGTTAATAAAGTGTTATTAATTGTACTTTATTCCCTTCAACCCCTTAAACTTCACGCCATGTCCATTTTGAACTTCAAAAATATACTAATGGACTCTTAAACTTGAAGTGAAGATCAAGGTTGTGTAGGCACAACTGAACAACCGGAGACTAGAAAATATATCCATTACAATGAATTAATCTCGCTTTGAAGGTAAGGGTAACAAAATTTGGCCTGAAGGGATGAGCAAAGCAAACAATGCTGTGAAGTATGGTTTTGGTGCTATGTTTGAATCCTCATAAAAATATTAGGGGAATGGTCTTTTTACAGAAAGGATTAAGGAAGTACCTTACTGCATCTAAAGTGAAGTATCAACTATTACGACAAAATTTCAGTTATGCAAAGAACCATGAAAGAACATCCATGAGCATTTGATGGAGATATCAAAACTGACTTAAATTGAGCAACATAAAATCATCGTCTTGATGCAACTACTCTAGGCTGTGAATGCGATCTTGCTTAGCAAGCAAGCAACCTTAAAACATATAATCCGGTTTCATGTTGCCAATGCTCTTCCACCACTTGGTCGACTGCTTTGATAGAATTCAAGTATATTATTACCAACTATTCTGGAATTTCCCCTTCCTCCAATTCCTCTGGCACAGGCAATACCCCATTGGTACCAATCAAACCTATCTCATTGTCTGTTTTCTTGGAGAATTCACCATCAAAATCAAGGAAGTTGTCTGGATTCATGTCAGCCATTAGATTAGCATAGACATCCATCAATTCTGGATCAAAGTCAAATGTCATGTCTTCAGAGATTTTTAGTTCCTTGTTTTTCAGTGAAGAATGTGACGGGTTACCCACAGTGTCTTCTTCAAACAGGGGTTTATCCGATGAACCCGTTGGTGCTTTCTCGGAACTCATATTATGTGTAGGCACTTGATTTGATGTACTTGACTCCAAGTTCTTCATGAGATCCAAAACCTGAGGATCTGTGGAGTCATCTTCTATCTCCTCCTCCCTAAATGATACACCTTCTGGCTCTTGGCCATCTTCGCTGTCTTTTGGAAGTGATTTATTATCTATCTGATTTACATTCTTAATAACTTCAAAATCAATTCTGTGAGATGGCAAGAAAACAAAAACGACGGGAAACTCCAAAATGACTACATCGGCTAATTGCTGTCTGATTGGTGCTTTCATATCCAGCTCTTTGAAGGGTGACTTGGGACCCTGCATTAACACGAGCAAGATTAAATTGAAAACTGAAATAGAATCATTCCTTGATGTCCATGTGAAAAGGTAAAGAAAACCACCTTTGGGTATTTACGAATGAAAATCTTGAGACGATCCGGCTGCTCTTCGCAAAATTGCCTTAATGGATGATTCCACGGACCAGGCTTGAGGTGCTTTTCTAGGATGGAGTAGATGCTTGTATTTTCATTGACTCTGGAAGCCATAAGCATAATATACTCAATTTTTTCTCTCCATATTCTAGATTCTAAGCATGTGATAAGAACTTAAAGTGCAGTTTCTTCTTTAAAAAATAAATAAACTAAATAGTGCAGTATTGTATTCAGATCGAAAGAAAACCGCTAAGTGGCTCACCCGTTGTCATGTAAAACAACATCCGTTGAATGAAAATGCCATTCAATTGTCCAAGATATGAATTTCTTCCTGAAAATGTTTCAAACACATTTGAAATTTACAAATGCTTCGTAGCAATCTTCAAAGGAAACATTCTTATAATATGTATTTCCCTCTAGGATCAATATGCCAAAAAGAAGAAACTCTAACATGATAAAATTTTCAAATCCAAACCAAAAATTCACTTTGAATATTACAGATCATATATATACCTTAGGTTCAAAAGTAAACATGGAAAAACTTATAAGTACAAAATGAAGAAATTTCTTATATGTACAATCCTCCTAAAAGGAACTTGTCATGAAAAATAAATATACTACCTTTGGTCATATCGAGTTTGATTCTTCTGTCTTTTTGACATTCCGCTAGGAAGAAACAGCAGTTTGGTTCTCCGACTCCTAGCAGCGCTCCCCAGGCTTTTAAGGTAATGAGGTAACTTAAAATATGCATACATGCCCAATTTAGTTCTCATTCTCTGAGAAGATTCAGCTACCCTCTTTACCTCTTCCAGCAAATTATAGTCTAGATAGCGGAAAACAAAATAAAACAAAATGAACAATAAATACAAAAAATAGGGGAATTAAGAATCCCTAAGCACATTGAAAAATGTGCAACGGTGCATATTTATGAAATATTATAAACAATAACAACAAAAAGAATGAAGATAGAAAATTCAAAATGGTGACGAAAAATAAATACACGAGAATTAGAAATTAACTAAAAAAACAGGGAAGCCATTAAAGGTCCTCCTGGATGATATAAAAGGCACCAAAAATAAACAAAATTGTTTTGACTAACCAACAATCAAGATAAAAAGCTTTTAACATAAAGGCTAAATGCAAAGTTCAAGTGTTATGTACCAGATAGTAGGAGGTTGTCGTCAAACTGGGAAAGAGGAACAAATTGAGTCTGGTTCCTCTTGCCGGTACATCCCGTTCGCTCTTTGTGAGCTTTTACACAGGGAAGACCACATGATTGTATGGAACAGCCGGGGCACTTGTATTTTGATGGGTTAGATTTGCATTCTTCGCATAGTGTTGGGACTCTGGAGTTGCTTCTACTTGAGACCTGTTCTACGTTTTCTCCCATTTTCTACAGCAAAAGCAAACACATTTATCATTACAAGCAGCCATCACAGGTGCACCAGGCATAGGAAAAACTGCCTTGAGAAAAAGCCAGAACCTAATAGATTAGATTTCAGCTTTGATGCTTCCTTTCAATGATAATGGCTTAATTTTTTATATCTTTCAAGAAACAAAGACCAACATGCCGCACAAGCAACCAAAACACAATCATACGACAAACCTTGAAATCATCAAGACATAAAAAGTTGCAGATTACACTTGCTTGCCCTGAAATTTCGTCCCTTTGTATTTAAATTGAAGGAACAAAATATCAATTGCAAACCCTATTAACATTATTAAGATTTAGGACACTAATACTAACTCCTTTATCACACACATATCAAACACTCATGCCACCGATACAAGTTTCAGTAACTCTAACCAAAGCTGATATAATTAAGCCTAGAAAAGGATAATGAACATATCAAATAATGGATAGTTCAAGCAGTTTTATAACATAGTTTTCGATTGTGGATGGCGACTCATGGCAGTGAGCCAAAAATCCGCCATAAATTTATGGCGGATGGCATTACGGAAAATGGCAGATCACCTAAAAATACATGTATATGCACAAAAAAACATGCAGAGATTGCAAATGTAATCAATTATAAAATCTAATCAATTTAAGTAATTTTCTATTCACAATGCATCCAATTAATTCAGTATATGCAGTAGCAGATTCAACAAATGAACATAACTTCAAATCATAACACACCATAAAACATAAGACATGGAACTTAAAAACTAAAAAATCAGGGACTTGTCTTGAAGTAGACATAATGTACTGAACCGGGGGGGGGGTTTTTTTTTTTTAAATGTGT
>NC_029788.2:104553402-104554209 GCF_000816755.2 Arachis ipaensis
GGGGAGAGGAGAGGAAAAAGAGAGGTTTATAATTTATAACACTGAACCTATGTAAATAAAAGGAGAAACAGGGGAAAGAAAGAGGTTAGGAAAGGTTCAGCCTTGAAATGTAAATTTATACAAAGAAAACAATTAATTCTGCCTTTTAACAAGACAAAAGCAGGTTAGAAGCTTCTTACATGTTACAATAATGGTCTTTTAGAATTAGAATCAAGGTTTACCAGTTACCTGCCGAAAGGCTGCTTCGCTGCTGGCAATGAACGACGACAGCTGGTGGCCGGCGGCAGCAACTGTCAACAGCAACGGCAACGAGCTGCTGGAAGGAAGGGAGGTGAGCAAGACGAGAATCTGAGAGATGAGAGATCCGGTGGGACGGGTGGGTGACGGCGCCGTGATCGACGGCGAATCGTGGTGGACTGGTAGTGACTTGTGAGGCTGGCTGGCTGGTGACGAAGAAAGGGAAGAAGGGTGGCTGGTGCTTGGTGGTGGCCGTGGGACGGGGCTGACCAGCTGAAGAACGGACGAAGCAGTGAAGCACGAAGAACTAAAGAGGAATAATGCATGGGAGGCTGGGACTGGGAGCCTTGTGTGCGGTCGTGCCCTAATCCCCTCATTTTTTAATTTCTGCTTTAACCGGCCAGGCCGTTTGCGGTTCACCCGAGCTAAGCCGAATCTTGTTTATAAATTATAATAGTCGGTCTAATTTTTTTAAGGATAAAATATTTTTATGTCCCTAATATTTATAAAAAAATTTAAAAATACTTTCAAATTTTAATTTGATTTAATTTTATCTACAAATTTTTGAAT
>NC_029788.2:104554389-104560710 GCF_000816755.2 Arachis ipaensis
CTGATTGGACAAATAAAATTATTTTTAACTTATTTTTAAATTTTTTGTTAAAAAAAATATATAAAAACAAAAAAATATAAAAAAAACTTAAACCTGAATGATTGAACTCTAATTCCACCTTGTATCTTCGTCGTTCTTCTTCCTAAAATAAGAAACTGAAATCCTAAATTATGGCTTCTCATAGTTTAACAGCATCACAGAAACGAAGTAGGTGATGAGCAATACTTACCTATAATTGTGGGGAGTCCCTGTCTTAAGGTGGTCGAAGACAGCAGAAAATCTAAGACGCAGATTTTGAAGTTGTATATACTATGATATAAGTATGCTGCTTAACTTGTATTTTGATATGGGCCTATAAAATTCTTTAAATTCTTGGTGTTTATGGTTCAAATTGAAAAGGAGTGTACTTGAAGGTTTCAGAAGGCTTAGAGAAAGAGGGTTGAATCTATGGCCTTCTTTAACTTTGATTTGTTAAGCTTTAAACCCAAAACTTTAAATTTGATTTCTGTTGATCTACACAGCGGATAAATCAGGAGACAATTTCATTTTGTCTCATAAAAACCAGAAAACAGAACTAAAGCAGAGAGGAAGAAGTTGACACAACCATATATCCTAGTTCAGTTGCCTTGTGCAATGCAACCTACATCCAGTCTCTACCACAACCTTGGTGAAATTTTCACTATAATCCAAGTATTACATACACCAATTCCCTAGTGCTCAACTTAATCCTAAGTGGACACACAAGCTTCAACATAAACTTGACTTGGTTATGCTAATACCTAGACTCACTACACTAAGTGCTTACCCAACTTAGCAAGGGATACCTCTCACGTACTTGACACAAGACAGAAAATACCAAAAGAAATCTGAAATCACTATTGGCTTTTTTCTCAAGTGTATCTTTCAACCTTTTTCAATCTATGAGTTTTTCTCAATGCCTCTCTTTCTTGCCTTTTACCTCTCAAAGAAAATTAAGAAATATATACATTGAAACTGAAATGGCGTTGCAGAGAGTAGGAGAAGAAGTAAAGAAATCAACTTACATGCAAATAGAAATAAATCACCTTTAACCTCTGACTTAGCTTAACATGCCTTTGATTAGTGTGATTAGACTTTACTTTCTTGGTTAACCTTTCTCTTTCTTTCTTCTCTAGTGTATGAACTGGAGAATGAAGCTCTCTTTCTCTCTCTCTTGTGTTTGACCGAAGAGTACTTGTGAGCTTTAACTTATATTTGATTCACTTTGGTTGGAAGGACCTGGACTTGGTTTGGATTAATTTTCCGTTCAACACGTTTGATTTCTTTGTTCCTTTTCTTTGGGCTTTGTTTGTGGATCAACAATTCTCCAACAGCCTTTATTTTTTTGTTTCAATTTGTTGGGTTGCTGCAATCTTTATTTTTGGACCTGCATCACTAAATAAAACAATTCAAACTCAATTGAGTATTTAATCAAATAAATCAATGTTTGTTATCATATTTAAATTAATTGTATTCTCAACTCGACAGTACTTTTTTTGTTTGGACGGATGGAGAAGTAGTAATACAAGAAGCTAAGATTGCTAGACTAAAAATGAAGATTTTTACTTTAAAGGCTAAATTATCGTATACTAAATGCAAACTATTGATTTTTAGTGCTCTTTTGGTGTTGGGATGGAGCATTGTCTTTTTTGTGTATTTTTCATGGTTTAGGAATGAAACCCAAATGAAACTAGGCTATTAGCACTGAGAGAGATTATAGGGAGTTAAGTCCCACTTTGATCTTTGAGATTAGCGAGTTGCACTGATTTGGTCCTTAACTTTTTAATTGCTACAATTTAGTCCTCTAGATTTAAAAAAGTGCACCAATATAGTCCCTCGTCAACGCCGTTAGTGAGATAGCTCAAGTCTTGCTATGTTAGACATATTAAAACGACATTTTACACGTTTCGACGCTAAAAGAATACTAAATTATATCATTTCAGAGTTTGAACAAAATTAAAAAGGAGGAGTATAACGTAAGTATTGTTCAAACCCTCAAACGACGTCATTTAGTGCCTTCTTTAGTGCCAAAACGCATACCATGTCGTTTTAATATGTCTAGCGTGACAAGACTTGAGCTACGCCACTAATGGTGTTGAGTTCCAGCGACGGAAGATATACGAAGGATTACATTGGTGTACTTTTTTTAATCTGGAGGACCAAATTGTGGCAATTGAAAAGTCAGAGATCAAATTAGTGCAACTCGCTAATTTTAGGGACCAAAATAAGATTTAACTCTGTTATAGGATTAGTTTAGCGAGAGAGATGTAAAAGTAGTAGTGAAATAGGTGAATCATGTTTCAAACTTGAAGGTTGTGGTAGGCTTAGAGAAAAGGGGTTGAATCTATGCCTTCCTTTTAAGTTATTGTTATTATCCTTTTAAAACAAACTTTCAATTCTGATTCTGTTTGTACTCAGCAGCGGAAATTTATGAGACAATTTAATTTTGTCTCATGAATATCAGAAAACAGAACACAGCAGAGAAGAGAAAAGCTAACACCAGCATGTATCCTGGTTCGGTTGCCTTGTGCTATGCAACCTACGTCCAGTCTCCTCCACAACTATGAAAGAATTTCACTATAGTTAACAGTATTACATACACCAATTTCACAGGATTGACCTAATCCTTTCACACTCAAGTTCTAACCTAACTTGATATTGGCTATGCTAATACCTAACTATTCACTCTTAGTGCTAACCCAACTAAGAAATGGATACCTCACAGGTACAAGATACAAGACATAAACATACCTAAAGAAATCAGAGAATAACTCTAGGCTTTTCTCTCAAGTATATCTCTCAGCCTTTTTCCACTCATGGCTTTTTCTTAAGCTTTCTCACAATGCCTTTTCTCTCAAGAAATTACAGAAAGATAAACTTAGAAACGTACATTACAATCAGTAAAACATGAAGGAGATTGACTTCATCAGCAGCCTCTTTGCTATGTGCAAAACCAGATTCGCAAACCTCAGCTTGAGTTCTTCAGTATTGGCCGAATGCTTCTTTGAAAGAAAGCATTATCCAAGTAGAGGAACTTCTTTACAGAACACTGTTCTCACACTCTGGTTTTCTCTCCTTGGTTTATGAATGAACAGCAAACCTCTTTTATCTCCTTGTATGTTACTTGGTTCTTCTTCCAAGGTCAACACCTTGAGCCTTGAGCTTCACCAACCCACAGAATCACTTTTTTTCATTAAACCTTAGAGTAGAAACTTTGCTTCTGACTTCTTCATCTTGACGGAAAGTCATAAAACAGCAACCATAGAAATCTTCCAATGGTCAACTTGATCTTAACCATTGAGAAACTACTTGGTCCCCAAGTATCACTTGTGACCGTAGATGTAAAGCAGAATAGGGCAGAGAACAACTTTCCCTTGAATGCCATTTTTGGATAGAGCAGAGAGTTGGGAAGAAGAGATGAAGATTTGATGCATGCAAGAGGAAATGGGTTAACTTTAACCTAAGCTTGATTGGGTTTGAACTGGGTGATTTGATATCTGCCTTTCAAGCTTAATCCTTCTCTCTCTTGCTTCTTTGGTGACTAGCTTGGTGAAGAAGCTCTCTCTCTTTCTCTTTCTTACTTTTCTGAAACTCTGATTTGACTAGGACAAAAGAGAGATGAACGTTGCTTTTGGTTAAGCAAAAGAGAGGGATTTGTTTTTCTGAAACCAGATCGGGCTTGGATCGGGTATTGATATGCTTGGCCCGATTTGATTTCTTTGGCTTCTTTCTTTGCTTTTCCTTGAGCTCTTAATTTTGCTTTCAGCTTTGTTGATTGGTTTTTGTTCCATTTGGGCTATGGAAATTTGGCCTGCAACAATAAACAATTAGTAATAAGTAAATATAATTAATCAACACTAATTATTTATTTTGCCCAAAAATAATGTTTGTCATCACTAATTAATTTAGTTAATTTCTTAACTCAACAATCTCCCCCTTGATGACAAACATGATTTAAGAAATAATCAAAAGGGACTGAGTTTGAGTAAGGTTTAGAAACTCCCTTTGAATGATGTTGCTTGCTGATGTGTTGCTCCCCCCTTTTCTTTTCAACAGTAGCTCCCCCTGAATTAATGCTCTTTCCTTTTTGTTCCTGTTTACATTAAGCTTAAAAAGAGCTATTCAATATGTAACTTGACTAGGGGATTCTATATAACCAGCAACACAGATTCAGCCCAGTATTTTTATCATGACAGAAGCAAAAGCATATTGTAAAACAAAAACAATTTGCAAAACAAAGTTAAGTTCTAATCAGAAAAATCAGTTGCAGTATAAGTCAATCGAAATCAGCTAACTATTACTCCCCCTTTTGTCATCAAGGGCGGACAATAACCAAGATTAACAAAAACATCACTATAAATCCTGCAAGAAAGGTTAGTGCACAGTCCAAATTTCTAACTAAACTACCATAAGTGCATCAGTATCCAAAGTTATTACAGTCATCCAAGATAACAAAAGTAGGCCAAACAGTTAGCAAAATAAAACAAAGTTCATGAGACAAAAAGAGAGCAGTTGTAGCAGTTTTTATGAGACAAATCCTAGGCATCAGAACCATTCTCCTCCGAAGCATCTTCCTCTTCAACATCAGTGGCAATGTCTTCATCATTTTGAAGGTTATCAATGAAGGTCATGAGCACAGCCACCCTATCCCTTGATTTCTTCAGGAAGTTCTCATGCTCGCTAGCTAGCTTCCTTTGTTCCTTGCTCATGGCAATCATGTGATTTGATTGGGAAACAAACTCTTGAGCAACATCCTTGACCACATTCAGCAGAGTAGATTTCTTCCCAGTGGAGATGGAAGTACCCTCAGTTGAAGGAGCAGGAGAATCCTCAGGAACAAAATCATCATCTTCATCATCTAGGACAACTCTTTCTGATCTAGTGGATCCTTTGTTCTGTTTCACTAAACCACCCCCCTTTAGGTATGAATGTCTATTTTCATAGTTCTCATTGGTCAAGTCAACACCAAAAAACTCAAATATGAAAGTTAGAAACATGCCATAAGGAAGTGCTTTGTCCTTTTCACTCCTAACAGAGTTAAACATATATCTAACCATCAAGTATGCAAATGAAATTTCAGTTTTGGTGAGAAGGGCATATAAAACAAGAGTATCAGTGTAGGAAACCCTTTGATATGAGCCACTTTGAGGCAGAATAATGTGGTTGACCATTCGGTGCAATTGAGCACGCTCATATCCTAGGGCTTTATGAGTGGGTGTAATGTCATCAATTAGAGAAACATGTTCACAGATGTGTGCCAATGGGCGTTTATCAAAAAAACGATTTAGATATCAAAAGTTTTTGCTTAGCGGAAGTCTTTTTGAAATCATTGTTTCGCAAACTTATTTCTTCTTTTTAAATCCTCAAACTTCTTCTTTTTCAAAAGTTCAAAACTTCAAATATCCTCAAACTTATATCCTCAAACTTTTCTTCCCCCTTTTGACATTATCAAAAAGAAAGGAGTTTGAAATGTGTCATAGAAGCATGCATAAAACAATGAATTTTTTTTTTTTTTTAAAGTTCAATTTCTCTATTAATTTCAAGGATGAGATATTCCCCCTTTCAAAAAGAATTTGATTTCCTCTTTTTATATATATAACAAGCATGCATAATTCCCCCTAAATAAGTGAAATATAATAAAGCATGCATATTAACTTAAAATAGGGGTACCAAGCCTATTTTGAGTTATTCACCAAATAAGCATACAAGCATTAATCATTAAACAAAATTATGAAGAAAATATCAAAGTATTTAAACCATAATAGAAATCCTTAGCTTACTAGGAGTTAGTTTAACAATTCATATAATCAAATAAACATAAAGCAATAAAAAAGTGACTTGATGTTAAAAAAATCTTCAATTTGTTGATCCTCCATTGTTTATAATCTTCAAATACTTCAATCTACCTCAAGATTAATCACTCATTCATCAACTCATAAACCTACAAAACAATGGCTAATTGGATATCTCCAATGCTTAAGTTAGTAAGAGATATAAAAATAGCAATATAAATACAATGAATTCAAACAAATCATATTAGATTAGAATCCAAGATACCAAGTTCATTTCGGATGTTAAAAAAACTTTCTTTACATAAAGGTTTAGTGAAGATGTCCGCTAGTTGTTTACTAGTTTCGACAAATTCAATAACCACATCACCCTTTTCAACATGGTCTCTTATGAAGTGATGTCTAATCTCAATATGCTTGGTTCTTGAATGTTGAACCGGATTCTTGGTTAAATTTATTCCACTAGTATTATCACATTTGATAGGAATGTGATCAAGCATGAGTCCATAGTCCA
>NC_029788.2:104564141-104576437 GCF_000816755.2 Arachis ipaensis
TCTTTGGTATCCTCACCGACTATAGTGTTTGTAACTCTTGACTCAACCTTGGAGATCACACTCCAATTTACAAAGTGTTACAAGAAAACAATTCTCAAAGAATTGTTGAGATGAAATGAGTACTCTCTAGAAGAGTGTATGATTACAAGTTTAGCACTATTGAACCAATTGATATTGCTCTCTCAAATTGTGTATTATAACACTTTAAAAATGTGTAGAATGAAAGAATATGAACAAGATAGTTTGCAAATACTCACATGTGTGAAATAAGGCTTTAATCCATCTATTTATAGACTTCCCAAACCTTAGAAACGTTTGGGAGTTAATGGGATGGAGCCGTTTTGTTAAAACTAGCCGTTTTTTATGTTTTTGGATCATTTGCATCGATGCATAACACTTTGCATCGATGCAAATGTGTCTTTGAAGCTGAAATTTGAATTTTCAGCTAGGTTGCATCGATGCAAACATCTTTGCATCGATGCAACAAGTCGTTGCATGTTTTGCATCGATGCAAGATGAGTGTGCATCGATGCAAACCTTAAAGAATGGCTTAAAATCACTTCAAAATGCTTATGATTGATCTCAAACTTGTTGGAGTCAATTCCTATGCTTTTGTACCTTTGAAAACAAGTTTTTAAACCATTTGGCTAGCATCGAATTGCAAGATGTGCATCAAAACATTTTGTGAGTGTGTGTTGAGAGATTTAGCAATTGGTTCTTAACAAGAAGTTACCTAAGTCCTAAGACACTATACTTGTCTTCAAATGTTGTGGACTTGAGTTTCTTGTTGTTGTTGTGTTACTTTCAACTCTTCATTCCTCAACGTTGAATGTTGGTTGATCTTTCAACATGCTTGTTCATTCAAGTTGTTTGTTGGTTTGTCTTTCATGTCTTTTGTTGGTTTGTCATTCATCAAAACCTACGAATACAAACTTCGCATACAAGCAACATGATTTACAAATGCATCATGATAAGAAATTCCAACACCTTCATCTCACTTAACCGAAGTGTAAGCACAAGGCCCAACATCAGTGTACTTCAAAGCATCACTGATAGTTTCATTATTTAAAACTATGTCTTGGTTCTTTACATATGAGTGAGCAGTGCCTTCATGATAAGTCATGTTTGCATAAAATTCTTTGACCAACAAGGGATAAACAGGCTTTTTAATATCAAAAAGGTGATTCCAGTCCAAAAAAATCAAGTTATCAACAAATGGAAAACCTTTTCTTTTCAAAGATGGCAAATCAGCGAGAAAAGAGGGACATAGGGTACGAGATAACCCCTTCATAAAAATCATTGTTCATGGTAGATTTGAATCTATAAAGGTTATAGTTCGAATGAGAAGTCAAAAAGTGAGCTTTGTGATCAAAAGGGCCAATGTCTGGTTCTTTAACTGACTTAAGAGGAACTCGAGTTTTACCTTTTTGAGAACGTGATGGAACAGACCTAGGCTTTGGTTGTGTGGACTCAGGTGGAGGTTCTGGTGCGGTTGGTCACTTCCCTTTGGATGAACTCGGTTTCAATGACCCTGGCTTGGATGTTGTGACTTTCGGTGGTGGTGTCGGCTTGGCAGGGGCAGGGTACCTTGGCGTGGTCTTAGTTCACGCCATGGGAGCAGTGCGAGGAGGAGAGATAGGAGGAGATGGTGAAAGTGTGAAGGTTTTGTCTTGGGAGCGAGTGGAACTCTTGGATGGAAGTTTATACACCTTTTCACGAGGAGGTTTGTGTGCTATGGTTTTCTTCCTCATTTGGTGGTTTTTGATTTAAGAAGAAAAGAGAAATGAGGGTAGTGGTGAAAACCGAAGGGATAGAGAAGGAGTTATAGAGGGAAGAGAGGGAGTGTTGGTAACCGTACCCAAAAAGAAGATTTCTAAAACCATGCAACTGCATCACTTTTGAAAAGACTTGAAAAGACATGACCTCATAAAAGAAAGATTTGATTTTATTTTAAAAACAAGGAAATTTTTTTTAATTTTAAATTTTTGAAATCCTTAAAATTAAAAAATTAAACCAAACTGAAAATATTTTTGGACAAAAAATATTAAAAAAACCTTTAAAAAATTAAACACACAGGCCAACCAAAAAAATTTTAATAAAAAATTGTAACATTCATATTTGGGCTCTGAGGTAATTTGGATTTAATTAAACATTTAGGACTACCTAGATCTGATTTGAGGTTATTCCAGATCAATTTTTCACTTGAAGTAAGCCCAGTACACGCTGACTTGAAGGAAACGTTCATCACCTGCCCATAATTGTCTCATACCTGTTTATGAGACAAAAAGCTCCAGCAAATACATCAGCACTTTTCAAATAAAGAATCATAACTCAAAATTCCTAGACAAGTCCTAAGCATGCAGAATCTATCCTCAGCTAATGGTTTTGTAAAAATATCTGCTAATTGCTCCTCTGATTTAACAAATTGAATGCAAATATCCCCTTTTTGGACATGTTCTCTTATTGAGTGAAATTTCACTTCAATATGCTTAGTCCTAGAGTGCAAAATTGGATTTTTAGAAATATTAATGGCACTCATATTATCACACATCAAGGGAATATTTTCAGCCTTTAATTTGTAATCAGCAAGCTGTGTTTTTAACCATAAAAGCTGAGAACAACAAGAAGAAGCAGCAATATACTCAGCCTCTGCAGTAGATAAGGCCACTGTTGGTTGCTTTTTACTTGACCAAACATTCAATGACTTTCCAAGGAAATAACATAAACCAGAAGTGCTCATTCTATCAACTCTATCACCAGCAAAATCTGCATCACAATAACCAACTACAGAAAAATCATCAATCTTAGGATACCAAAGACCAAAATTAGATGTGCCATGAACATATCTAATGATCCTTTTAACTGCAGAAAGATGTGACTCTTTAGGTTTGGATTGGAACCTAGAACACAATCCAACACTTTGCACAATATCAGGCCTAGAGAAAGTTAAGTACATAAGAGAATCAATCATTCCTCTATACCTAGTCTCATCAACATCTTTCTCAGTTTCTCCTTTATCTAATTTAGAACTAGGATGCATGGGAGTTCCCATGGGTTTGGCATTTTCCATACCAAATTTCTTAACTAATTCATTGGCATACTTTTCTTGATGAATGAAAATACTTTTTTCAGTTTGTTTAATTTGCAGCCCAAGGAAGAAATTAAGTTCACCCATTATACTCATGTCAAATTCACTTGTCATGAGTTTTCCAAATTCAGAACAAAGGGATTCATTTGCTGATCCAAAAATAATGTCATCAACATATATTTGGACTAGAATAAAAGAATCATTAGAGTTCTTGATAACTAGAGTTGTGTCAGTGTTGCCTCTTTAAAAATCATTTTTCAAAAGAAAAGAGCTAAGTCTCTCATACCACGCTCTAGGAGCTTGTCTTAAACCATATAGAGCTTTAGATAATTTGAAAACATGATCAAAATGCTCTTTATTTTCAAAATCAGGAGGCTGCTCCACATACACTTCTCTATCTATCACTCCATTTAAAAATGCATATTTCACATCCATTTGATATAATTTAAAATCACAATGTGCAGCATAAGCTAAGAGAAGTCTTATGGCTTCCATTCGGGCAACAGGGGCAAAGGATTCATCAAAGTCTATTCCTTCTTCTTGGTCATATCCTTGTGCCACTAGCCTTGCCTTGTTTCTTACAATGCTACCATCTTTTCCCAACTTGTTCCGAAAGATCCACTTGGTGCCGGTCACTTTCTTTCCACTTGGCCTTGGAACCAAAGTCCATACTTTGTTCTTTTCAAACTCAAGAAGCTCATCCTCCATAGCTTTAACCCAAGAAGGGTCACTGAGTGCTTCCTTGACATTTTGAGGCTTAATTTGTGAAAGAAGGGCAATGTTTGATCCTTCATTTACCTTTCTAGTGGAAGACCTTGTTTGCACTCCATGAGAGACGTCTCCAATGACAAATTCCTCAGGATAATTCTTTAAGAATCTCCATTCACGAGGTCTGGTGGACTTGGATGCAGATTGAGATACCAAGGGATTCTGGGTGCTGCTAGCTTTAGGATTTTCTTCAGATTCATGAGACAAAATGGAATTGTCTCTCGAATTTTCAGCAGTTGCAGTTTCTGGTTCAGTTTGACCAGAATGTCCTTTCTCTTGATTTTGCACAGTTTCAACTTCCTTTTGAGCTTGATTTCCTGCATCACAATCTTCCAAAATGCTTTGCACCAAGTTAGTATCACAGAATATAACATGTATGGACTCCTCAATAATTCTAGCATCTTGATGATAAACCCTATATGCTTTACTAGTTGTGGAATATCCTACAAACAAACACTCATAAGCCTTTGGATCAAATTTTCTCAAATTTTCTTTGTTATTTAAAACAAAAAATTTGCATCCAAAGATGTATAAGTAGTCTAAGTTTGGTGGGTAGCCTTTCCAAAGTTCATAAGGGATTTTCTTCAAAAATTTCCTTATGATTGTTCTATTTAAAATGTGGCAAGCTGTGTTAACTGCTTCAGCCCAAAGAAATTTTGGAACATTACTCTCACAAAGCATAGCTGTTGTCATCTCTTGTATGCTTCTATTTCTTCTTTCTACAATACCATTTTGTTGTGGTATTCTTGGACAAGAGAAGTTGTGAGATATTCCAAATTCCTCACAAAAGGATTCAAACAAATTATTTTCAAATTCAGTTCCATAATCACTTCTTATAGAAGAGATTTTCAAATCCTTTTCATTTTGAATTTTCTTGCAAAAAGGTTCAAAAACCGAAAAGGCTTCATTTTTGTGTGCAAGAAATAAAACCCAACCAAACCTAGTATAGTCATCCACAATTACTAAACCATAATGTTTACTACCTAGGCTTTGAGTTCTTGTTGGACCAAATAAATCAATGTGTAGCAACTCAAGTGGTCTTTTAGTAGAAAAGTACATCATCAATGAAAGTAGATTTTTCATTACCTACTTTTCCAACAGCAATGATTTTACCTTTACCATCATCTCCAAAAGTCACAAAACCTCCATCATACTTATTTAGTTTGATGAAGTAAGTTGACCTTCCAGTCATGTGCCTTGAACATCCATGTACCATGTACCACATGTCCTTTTTGTTCTTGGATGCTAGGCAAATCTGCATGAAGAGTTTCAAGTAGCCTTAGGTATCCAAATTAATTTGGATCCTCTGAAGTTAATCCATCTTGGTTGCCTAAGAGCATTGAAATCACAAACAACATTATAAACTTTGTTTCCTACAACTCTCTTTTCAATGAAACATTGTGCATATGAGTGACCAAATTTCTTGCAATTTACACAATGATTTTCTGATGTGTGTCGCTGAAATTGAGGTGAGTTATATTCCTTGAACTGATTAAAGTGTTGAAATTTTCTGGTTTTTGGAGAAGATGCATTTCTTTTGACAAACTGATTTTTATTAAAGTTATTCCTCTTTGCAAAAGCATTTTCACCAGAATTTTTTTGAACATTTTTACCTTTCGAAAATGAGATTTTGCTGTAAAATGGTGGTTTCTTGAAAGCAGCCTCATTTTTTGAAATGTAACCCAAACCTGGCCGGTTTGAACTCGGACCAGTTCTTGGTGAAGGCTCAGCTTCACTTGTGTATTCTTCATCAGATTTTTCTTCACAAGTTGGCACATATCCGATACCTGATTTGTTTGGTATGGATTTAGTATTTGATGAAGAAGCCACAAATTTTATAGAGGAAGTGTTGGAAACTGCATCTTCCTTAGCTATGTAGCCTAAACCAGATTTTTCAAACAATGGTCTTTGACTTGCAAGTAATTTGTCCAAGTTACTAGAACCTTGAGCAAATTTTGCTAAGTCACCATTCAGCCTTTTAATCATATTATTTAATCTTTCATTTTCAGCAATTAACTCATGAGAAGGATCCACAATGTGCTTTCCTTTTAATTTTTCAAGTTCAGATTTTAGAAATCTGTTTTCTTCAATGATGTCCAAAGCACATTCAGTTTCCTTCACCTTTTCTTTTAAAAAATCATTTTCAGCTCTTAACACATCTCTTTCAGATCTGCACTCATTGTACTTGTCAAGCAGTTTTGAGGTGTTTAAAGTAAGATCATCAAAAATAGCATGTAAATCCTCAATGGTCAAATCATAATAATTTACCTCATCAAGATTGTTGTTTCCAGCCATGAAGCAGTCTTTGTCATCTCCTTCATATTCTTCTTCTTCATTTGAGTCATTCTCAAGATCCTCCCAAGCTGCCATGAGTACTCTCTTCCTTTTCTTCTTGCCTTTGTCCTCCTTCTTGAGCTTTAGACAGTTTAGCTTGAAATGTCCAGCCTCCTTGTAGTGATGGCACGTCACCTTGCTCAAGTCGATCTTGTGCTCCTTTGAAATTGAACCCTTGTATTTGCCCTTGTTCTTCATCATCCTTCTAAATCTCCTAGCAAAAAACAAAAGCTCGTCATCTGAAATACCATCACTAGACTCACTCTCTTTCGGTTCTATTTGTGACTTGAGGGCTATTCCCTTTTTCTTTGAGTCTGTGTTTGTGTGTGTGGCTTCATAGGCAATGAGTTTTTCTCTCAGCTCATCATAGGTTATGGGACTTATGTTGTTACTCTCGGTTAGGACAGTGACAGTGTTTTCCCATTCTTTTGTGAGGCTTCTAAGGAGTTTTCTCACCAAAGTTTGTTCTGCATAGTTTGTACCCAGAGCATCAAAGTTGTTGATTATGATTGAGAATCTCTCAAACGCTTCATCAATGCTTTCTCCATCCTTCATGCTAAACATCTCGTACTCTTTTCGCAGCATATCAATCCTCGTTTCTTTTACTTGTTTGGTGCCTTCGTGTGTAACCTGGAGTTTTTCCCAGATTTCTTTGGCTGTCTTGCATCTAGATACCTTCCGGTACTCTTCAAAGCTGATAGCACAGTGAAGAAGGTTGATTGCTTTAGCATTCAGCTCTATCTTCTTCTTATCATCTTCATTCCATTCAGCTTCTTCTTTTGGAGTCACCACTCCATCAGCACTTATTTTTGTTGGGATCTTGGGACCGCTCACAACAATCTTCCATATGTTGTAGTCAATGGATTGGATGAAAATCCTTATCATTTCTTTCCAGTAGGAGTAGTTCTTCCCGTTGAAGAAAGGTGGCCGGTTGTTTGACTGGCCTTCAGTGAGGGTGTAGGCAACTGTGGTTGTGCCCAAGTTGTTCGCCATTTGATCTTTGCTCCAAGCGGTTAAGCTTGATTCTTGAGACCTTAGCTCCTGATACCAATTGAAGGTTGTGGTAGGCTTAGAGAAGGGGGTTGAATCTATGCCTTCCTTTTAAGTTGCTGTTATTATCCTTTTAAAACAAACTTTCAATTCTGATTCTGTTTGTACTCAGCAGCGGAAATTTATGAGACAATTTAATTTTGTCTCATGAATATCAGAAAACAGAACACAGTAGAGAAGAGAAAAGCTAACACCAGCATGTATCCTGGTTCGGTTGCCTTGTGCTATGCAACCTACGTCCAGTCTCCTCCACAACTATGGAAGAATTTCACTATAGTTAACAGTATTACATACACTAATTTCACAGGATTGACCCAATCCTTTCACACTCAAGTTCTAACCTAACTTGATATTGGCTATGCTAATACCTAACTATTCCCTCTTAGTGCTAACCCAACTAAGAAAAGGATACCTCACAGGTACAAGATACAAGACATAAACATACCTAAAGAAATCAGAGAATAACTCTAGGCTTTTCTCTCAAGTATATCTCTCAGCCTTTTTTCACTCATGGCTTTTTCTTAAGCTTTCTCACAATGCCTTTTCTCTCAAGAAATTACAGAAAGATAAACTTAGAAACGTACATTACAATTAGTAAAACATGAAGGAGATTGACTTCATCAGCAGCCTCTTTGCTATGTGCAAAACCAGATTCGCAAACCTCAGCTTGAGTTCTTCAGTATTGGCCGAATGCTTCTTTGAAAGAAAGCATTATCCAAGTAGAGGAACTTCTTTACAGAACACTGTTCTCACACTCTGGTTTTCTCTCCTTGGTTTATGAATGAACAGCAAACCTCTTTTATCTCCTTGTATGTTACTTGGTTCTTCTTCCAAGGTCAACACCTTGAGCCTTGAGCTTCACCAACCCACAGAATCACTTTTTCTCATTAAACCTTAGAGTAGAAGCTTTGCTTTTGACTTCCTCACCTTGACCGAAAGCCATAATACAGCAACCATATAAATCTTCCAATGGTCAACTTGATCTTAGCCATTGAGAAACTACTTGGTCCCCAAGTATAACTTGTGACCGTAGATGTAAAGCAGAATAGGGCAGAGAACAACTTTCCCTTGAATGCCATTTTTGGATAGAGTAGAGAGTTGAGAAGAAGAGATGAAGATTTGATGCATGCAAGAGGAAATGGGTTAACTTTAACCTAAGCTTGATTGGGTTTGAACTGGGTGATTTGATATCTGCCTTTCAAGCTTAATCCTTCTCTCTCTTGCTTCTTTGGTGACTAGCTTGGTGAAGAAGCTCTCTCTCTTTCTCTTTCTTACTTTTCTGAAACTCTGATTTGACTAGGACAAAAGAGAGATGAACGTTGCTTTTGGTTAAGCAAAAGAGAGGGATTTGTTTTTCTGAAACCAGATCGGGCTTGGATCGGGTATTGATATGCTTGGCCCGATTTGATTTCTTTGGCTTCTTTCTTTGCTTTTTCTTGAGCTTTTAATTTTGCTTTCAGCCCAATATTTTGTTGATTGGTTTTTGTTCCATTTGGGCTATTGAAATTTGGCCTGCAACAATAAACAATTAGTAATAAGTAAATATAATTAATCAACACTAATTATTTATTTTGCCCAAAAATAACGTTTGTCATCACTAATTAATTTAATTAATTTCTTAACTCAATAAAACTGTACTTAATTCACAAACTTTGTAAAGTTAATGTCTCTAAAGTCTTATTTAATCTTTTAAAATATCCCTGATTGTCTCCTTAAAAATATTCCTGTCTTGAATAATCTGTACTATATAATAATACATAAATGTTTAAGATAAAAGATTTTCACTCAAAATAAAAAAAATATTTCCATTTCAAATAAGAGGAATTGAATTTGTCCATTACATCAAGATAATCTATAACTTATGAGAGTTCTACCATGGGGAAAGAATATTAAGAATCTTAAAGGACCAGGAACTTTATGTAAACCAAACCATTGTTTATCACAATTAACACTTTTACAAAAGTGGCATAATATAGTCTTGTCCAATTAGAATATTTCTAATAACAAAATAAGAGGGATATTCCAATTCAAAATATAAAAGTATGCAAGACATTGATCCTAAAAGCATATTACAAGTTGCCAACATCTTCCTAAAAAAAAAGACAAACTTTGACATAAATTCTATGACTAGTGACAGAACTTGGATCTCGGTTTCCTTGACTCGAATGTTTTTCTTGTGATGGTATTGGTGTTTGATCTTAAACCTTTTGGCTAGTTTGAGTGGTGTAGGATTTTCGGTCCTTTTCCGTTAGACATTTATGCTTGTTTTTTTGTAGATCTGATTTGGTGGTTTAGCGTGCTTGTAATTGGTTTGCTTAAATTGGTCCTCGTAGGGTCTATCCATAGGGTGCTGGTCTACTGTTATTACGACTAACAAAACAAAGAAGAGTAAACAAGGTTTATTTGAAGGTGGAAACTCACCTGTAATCGACTGCAGGTGAAGTTGCTTTTGGATGGTTGACACATGTTATTATATGACACGTGTTATTATATGGTTTAAAAAAAATTGATTTATTTTATACAAATAGTTTATTTAAAAAAAAATCGGTTTGAATAGATTAAATAACTACCTTTAAAACAATTTTAATTCTTTCTGTGTATTATTCTTAAATTCCTAACAGATAAATTTGGTATGTTCTTCTTCTTTATTCTTATTGACCAATTTTTTCTTAAATTTATCTAAAACTTTTATTTATTTAATTTTCGTCAAATATATGTCTACAAATTGTTTGAAAAAGTAAAATTTAGTATTCTAAAAAAGAAACAAAATTCACGTTTTTTTTTATAGGAATTGCATAAATGGTATCATCTGTCCTTTTTTGTGTGTCTCTATTTCTATCTTCTTGATGAGCTTTGTTTTGTTTCCTATGACTTACATTTTCAGTTGCTTTCAAATTAAGCTGTAAACAGATTTTAAATTAAGCTGTAAAAACATATTCAATTACAAATTTACCGTTAAATTAAATTTTATGGTCAATCAATTAACTTTTATTTTACTAATAAACTATTTTCATGCAAATTATTGTGATTTTTCAATATTATTCTATAAATAAATTATTTTTTAAGATAATAAGACGATAATTTACTTGTGTAGAAATTATGATTTCAATGTCCGTAGGGTCTATCCATAGGGTGCTGGTCTACTGTTATTACGACTAACAAAACAAAGAAGAGTAAACAAGGTTTATTTGAAGGTGGAAACTCACCTGTAATCGACTGCAGGTGAAGTTGCTTTTGGATGGTTGACACATGTTATTATATGACACGTGTTATTATATGGTTTAAAAAAAATTGATTTATTTTATACAAATAGTTTATTTAAAAAAAAATCGGTTTGAATAGATTAAATAACTACCTTTAAAACAATTTTAATTCTTTCTGTGTATTATTCTTAAATTCCTAACAGATAAATTTGGTATGTTCTTCTTCTTTATTCTTATTGACCAATTTTTTCTTAAATTTATCTAAAACTTTTATTTATTTAATTTTCGTCAAATATATGTCTACAAATTGTTTGAAAAAGTAAAATTTAGTATTCTAAAAAAGAAACAAAATTCACGTTTTTTTTTATAGGAATTGCATAAATGGTATCATCTGTCCTTTTTTGTGTGTCTCTATTTCTATCTTCTTGATGAGCTTTGTTTTGTTTCCTATGACTTACATTTTCAGTTGCTTTCAAATTAAGCTGTAAACAGATTTTAAATTAAGCTGTAAAAACATATTCAATTACAAATTTACCGTTAAATTAAATTTTATGGTCAATCAATTAACTTTTATTTTACTAATAAACTATTTTCATGCAAATTATTGTGATTTTTCAATATTATTCTATAAATAAATTATTTTTTTAAGATAATAAGACGATAATTTACTTGTGATTTCATTGTCATGCACGTTTTTGTGTTTTTACTTACCAACTAGAATTTATTTTTAATGAAATTAGAATTTATTTTCAATAAAACAAAAATATCTAATCAAAATATTAATTTGGTCTCCTTAAATAATTGAACATAATATTATTAATTTTGTCTACAACAAAAATTTTTAATAAAATTTTTCAAAATAAAATCGACCCAAAAATAGAGAAAACAAAAAAAAAAAAAACAACTAATGAAAATATTTATTTTAGCATTGCCATCAAGAATAGGATAGCCATAGAAAAAATCCAACCAAATAAAAAAGACCTAACTCATACAATTAAACTACCATCATATCATCACAATAAACTATAACACCACCAACTAAAGAGACATACAACAAATATGGAAGAGATCATGCCAAAATTTCAACTATGCTCATGCTATCAACCAGTCCACATTATACCATAATTACATTTTTGTCTTTCATCACATGAAATTGCGATGAATTATCTTGACATTTATGATATCTTCCTTAGACTTGTAAGGAATCTCTATTTTCGTTTTTTCTGTCTTCATATTAATCAACGATGTTAAACACGATTTCCACAAAATTATTGACACCAAATTTTAAAATTAATATTTTCCACGTATTCCATTTGCTAATATAATTATTTTTCTAAAAAAATAAAAAATTAAAAAAATAAATACATGACTTATCTCTACACATATCTTTTAGGCTTCTTTATTTAAATAAAATAAAAAAAGATTAATTTTACTTGATTCTCTTATATTAAATTCAAAAACGTGAATCTTCTAAATCTATTAATATATAAATCGTGCTAGAGTATTGTGTATTAAATATTATATTAAACACCACAATCTAGGATAATTTATGCATCAAACTCCTTTAAAAAATGCTCATAAACTATTACACGGCACTAAGTATCCCAAATTATATATAATTCGTCCTAGGATAATTTTTTTTTTTCACCTAAACCACTATGGGATAGCACAATTTACGTGCAACAAGCTATCCTACACTCCCTAGCACGATTAACGTGCAACAACCTATCCCACACTACCCTAACACACGATTAAAAAAACATGTCTACATTTATTTAAATACATTCATGTTAGTTTTAAATTAAAAGAATATATTTATTTAAAATAACAAAAATATATCTATTTAAAATTCT
>NC_029788.2:104576549-104579597 GCF_000816755.2 Arachis ipaensis
ACGATCATAGCACGATTTATATATTAGTAAGTGTAGGAGATTTATGTTTTTGAATTTGTAGAATCAAATAAAATTGATTTCTCCTTATTTTATTTAAATAAAAAAAAACTTATCCCTCAATATACCCATATCTTCTAGGTCTAAATCCATATCTCTCTGGTATAGGCTTAATGCATGAGTTTTTTATCTTCCTTTCTAGAAGAATCAGGACTCCAAAATTTCCTACTGCACTCATCCGAACAAATAGAGATTAATATAAGTCATTTATTATTGGGAAAAAAATTAGGAGACAACTTATAAATGTCATTGTAAAAAATGTATGAGTGGTTATGTTGTATTGTCCCAACGTATAAAAAATTATTGATTTTTTTTTTCATTTTTCCAATAGGTTAAGTATATTTTCTTACAAAGATATACACTTTTCATTAATTTAAATAATTTTTATCTTGATGTCGATGTTATGTATGAGCTAATACATTTGTACATTTTTTTTATTAATGAAATAGTATATTTTTCATTATTAAGGACAATAAATAAAAAGTCTTGAAAATAAATGAAAGTTTAACAAAGACTTATTTATATAGATTTCTCTCAGAAGTCATAGTCATCAAAATTGTTATCTTTCTTATTATACTACTATATTTAACTTCTTTTTTATTGTCAAGCATGTAATCACTTAATTTTTATGAATAGTTCTATTCTTATATTCTAATTTTATACTCTAGTTATGTACTTTTAATTGTAAAATATAATATTTTTGTTTAATATCATCTTTGTCAATATTGATATATTTCCAATTTTGTTTATTCTAGAGTAATACTATAATTATGAATGAAGAAGATAAAGACAAAAGGTAGAAATCTAAATTAGAGTACTTCAAGAAGTTCAAAAGTAAATATTAAGAGTTAACAAATGATGAAAAATTACCTATACTATAAGTATTAAAAAATTATTTTGACAACTATCTTATAATAATCATAATTTAGAAGATAAAAGAAAGAACGCTAACAGTAAACAAATAAATAATTTGGAGATCTAATACTAATGCATCCTACTTTTTAACTAAAGTCCTATACTTGGCATCAATTTCTTTGTAATTTTTTTCGGCAGCTTTGATGACAACATCCCTTTTCACATTGTACTGATGTAATATGAGATCCAAAGCAAGTCTCATCCGAATTTCATCGTGAACCTGTAAAAAGAAAAAAAAATATATTCATGCAATTTGAAATAAATATTTAATTTTTTATGTTATGTTATAACTACTTACATCAATAGAAGAATATTGATTGCACCAACTACATTCTCTCGTCCATTGAGCCACCCAAACACCTCCATCATTTCTACAAAGTAAGTTACAGTCAATAAAAATGTTCAGTTGGATTGTATTATAATTTTGTTGAATAAAATATAAATAAAACAAATACTTTTCACATCTTCTGATTTCATTTGACATGATGACAACAAATTTTGAAACTTTTGGCATTACAGTGCGTTTGGAGTCATAAAATGTGGGATCCTGTAACATGACTTCGGTATTCAAAGCCTGCATCCATTTTAACCATTTAACATTATTTACAAATATAATAGAAATTAGACAACTAAGATTATCAAACAAGTATAATTACTAGTCTTTTAATGGTCAAATCCTTTAAGTCCTTTTTAGATAGATCAGGTGTTGGATCTAATAAAATAATTTCTTGCTTTCAAAAATCAAACACCACTAAGTACCAATGATTGCTGTCTTCTTTAACACTAACAAACATCTAATAACTTTTTAATTGTGAGTAAACAGAAAATGAAAAGTAAAAAATTAAATAATTTTTTATAAAAACTAAATTGTAAATAATTCAATCACCTTTCTAAGGTAATCTACCTTCCCCATAAAATCTTCTTGATATTTTCTTCGCATATTCTTTGACGATACCTCCTCATCTAGTATGTATTGCTATAGAGGACAAGTAAAATAATAATTTAAGAATGAACTATATTTAAAAATTATTTTTTTAAAATACTTTTATATACTCACTACAAAGGTTGATGGCATGTACCAATTCATATGCAATTCTGACACTGATCTTTCATCATATGTCAACATTGAAGCTAACACATTAAGTACCTGTTTAGTAAATTATAAATGAGGAATGTGATGAGTGGATAATTTATACGCTTTTTGGCATTATTTTTAGTATGTTTTTAGTAGAATCTAGTTACTTTTAGGGATGTTTTTATTAGTTTTTATGTTAAATTCACATTTCTGGACTTTACTATGAGTTTGTGTGTTTTTCTGTAATTTCAGGTATTTTCTGGCTGAAATTGACGGACTTGAGCAAAAATCAGATTCAGAGGTAGAAGAAGGACTGTTGATGCTGTTGGATTCTGACCTCTCTGCACTCAAAGTGGATTTTCTGGAGCTACAGAACTCAAAATGGCGCGCTTCCAATTGCGTTGGAAAGTAAACATCCAGGGCTTTCCAGAAATATATAATAGTCCATACTTTGGCCGATTTTAGACGACGTAAAAGGGCATTGAACGCCAGTTCTACGCTGCTATCTGGAGTTAAACGCCAGAAACACGTCACAAACCAGAGTTGAACGCCAGAAACACGTTACAACCTGGCGTTCAACTCCAGAAAGAGCCTCTGCATGTGGAAAGCTAAAGCTCAGCCCAACCACACACCAAGTGGGCCCCGGAAGTGAATTTATGCATCAATTACTTACTTTTGTAAACCCTAGTAGCTAGTTTAGTATAAATAGGACTTTTTACTATTGTATTAGACATCTTTTGGAAGATCCTGGATTGTATTTTTGATCCTGTGATCACGTTTTAGGGGCTGGCCATTCGGCCATGCCTGGACCTTTCACTTATATATTTTCAACGGTAGAGTTTCTACACTCCATAGATTAAGGTGTGGAGCTCTGCTGTCCCTCATGAATTAATGCAAAGTACTACTCTTTTTCTTTTCAACTCAACTTATTCCGCTTCTAAGATATTCATTCACACTTCAACATGAATGTGATGAACGTGACAATCATCATCATTCCCCCA
>NC_029788.2:104579731-104588673 GCF_000816755.2 Arachis ipaensis
TAAAGCCATATCCAAACTGCTTTGGGATTGGTCTTCAACTAATCACTTCAATGCATGTAATAGCATACTAAAGCTTGGCTGGCTATTAAGCCATGGCTAACCCTCAAATTGGAGCTTTAGACTAAGAGTACAAAGATTCCTGGAATTCATATTAAAAATTTTGGAATCCTTATTTTTCTTTTTCAAATAATTTTCGAAAAATCCAAAAAAATCATAAAATCATAAAAATCAAAAATATTTTGTGTTTCTTGTTTGAGTCTTGAGTCAATTTTTAAGTTTGGTGTCAATTGCATACTCATCTTGTATTTTTCGAAAATTGCATTCATGCATTGCATTCATCATGATCTTCAAGTTGTTCTTGATAAACCTTCTTGATTGATCTTCATATTACATTGTTTTTGTGTTGTATGGTGTTTTTCATATGCATTCTTGAATTCTTAGTGTCTAAGTATTAAAGATTTCTAAGTTTGGTGTCTTGCATGTTTTCTTTGCATTAAAAATTTTTCAAAAATATGTTCTTGATGTTCATCATGATCTTCATAGTGTTCTTGGTGTTCATCTTGACATTCATAGCATTCTTGCATGCATTCATTGTTTTGATCCAAAATCTTCATGCATTGCATCATTTTCATGTTTCTCTCTCATCATAAAAAAAATTCAAAAATAAAAAAATCTTCCCCTTTTTCTCTCTTAAAATTTCGAAAATTAGATTTGACTTTTTCAAAACTTTTTAAAATTTAGTTGTTTCTTATGAGTCAAATCAAATTTTCAATTTAAAAATCTTATCTTTTTTAAAATCTTTTTCAAAAATAAAATCTTTTTCATTTTTCTTAGTTATTTTTGAAAATTTTAAAAATATTTTTCAAAAATATTTTTCTTATCTTTATCACATAATTTTCGAAAATAACATCATCAATTAATGTTTTGATTCAAAAATTTCAAGTTTGTTACTTACTTGTTAAGAAAGATTCAAACTTTAAGTTCTAGAATCATATCTTGTGATTTCTTATGAATCAAGTCATTAATTATGATTTTAAAAATCAAATCTTTTTCAAAACTAATTTCAATCATATCTTTTCAAAAATATCTTTTTATCTTATCTTTTTCAAAATCATATCTTTTTCAAAAATTTGATTTTAAAATATCTTCTCTAACTCATTATCTTCTTATCTTTTCAAAATTTGTTTCAACTAACTAACTAACTTTTTGTTTGTTTCTTATCTTTTTCAAAACTACCTAACTAACTACCCCTCTCTAATTTTCGAAAATACCTCCCCCTTTTTCAAAAAATTCTTGTTAATTAATTAATTATTTAATTTTTAATTTTAATTTGATTTCATTCCTAATTTTTGAAAATCACTAACTCTTTTTCAAAAATTATTTTCGAAAACTTCCCCCTCTCATCTTCTTCTATTTATTTATTTATTTACTAACATCTCTTCCTCACTCACCAAAAATCCGAACCCCCTCTCTCTCTCTCTCTGATTTCAGATTTTCTCTTCTTCTTTTCTTCCACTCACCTAAGGGAACCTCTACACCTGGGCAAAAAGGATCCCTATTATTATTTTTCTGTTCCCTCCTTTTTCATATGAGCAGGAGCAAGGACAAGAACATTCTTGTTGAAGCAGATCCAGAACCTGAAAGGACTTTGAAGAGGAAACTAAGAGAAGCTAAATTACAACAATCCAGCAAGCACCTTTCAGAAATTTTCGAACAAGAAGAGGAGATGGCAGCCAAAAATAATAATAATGCAAGGAGGATGCTTGGTGACTTTACTGTACCTAATTCCAATTTACATGGAAGAAGCATCTCCATCCCCACCATTGGAGCAAAAAATTTTGAGCTAAAACCTCAATTAGTTTCTCTGATGCAGCAGAACTGCAAGTTCCATGGACTTCCATCTGAAGATCCTTTTCAGTTCTTAACTGAATTCTTGCAGATCTGTGATACTGTTAAGACTAATGGAGTAGATCCTGAAGTCTACAGGCTCATGCTTTTCCCTTTTGCTATAAGAGACAGAGCTAGAGTGTGGTTGGACTCTCAACCCAAAGATAGCCTAAACTCTTGGGATAAGCTGGTCACGGCTTTCTTAGCCAAGTTCTTTCCTCCTCAAAAGCTGAGCAAGCTTAGAGTGGATGTTCAGACCTTCAGACAGAAAGAAGGTGAATCCCTCTATGAAGCTTGGGAGAGACACAAGCAACTGACCAAAAAGTGTCCTTCTGACATGCTTTCAGAATGGACCATCCTGGATATATTCTATGATGGTCTGTCTAAATTAGCTAAGATGTCATTGGATACTTCTGCAGGTGGATCCATTCACCTAAAGAAAACGCCTGCAGAAGCTCAAGAACTCATTGACATGGTTGCTAATAACCAGTTCATGTACACTTCTGAAAGGAATCCTGTGAATAATGGGACGCCTATGAAGAAGGGAGTTCTTGAAATTGATACTCTGAATGCTATATTGGCTCAGAATAAAATATTGACTCAGCAAGTCAATATGATTTCTCAGAGTCTGAATGGAATGCATGCTGCATCCAACAGTACTCAAGAGGCATCTTCTGAAGAAGAAGCTTATGATCCTGAAAACCCTGCAACAGCAGAGGTGAATTATATGAGTGAACCTTATGGAAACACCTATAACCCCTCATGGAGAAATCATCCAAATCTCTCATGGAAGGATCAAAAGCCTTAACAAGGCTTTAATAATGGTGGAAGAAATAGGTTTATCAATAGCAAGCCTTTTCCATCATCCACTCAGCAACAGACAGAGAACTCTGAACAAAATACCTCTAATTTAGCAAACTTAGTCTCTGATCTATCTAAGGCCACTGTGAGTTTTATGAATGAAACAAGATCCTCCATTAGAAATTTGGAAGCACAAGTAGGCCAGCTGAGTAAAAGGATCACTGAAATCCCTCCTAGTACTCTCCCAAGCAATACAGAAGAAAATCCAAAAGGAGAGTGCAAGGCCATTGAATTGATCACCATGGCCGAACCTGTAAGGGAGGGAGAGGACGTGAATCCCAGTAAGGAAGACCTCCTGGGACGTCCAGTGATCAATAAGGAGTTTTCCTTTGAGGAACCAAAGGAATCTGAGGCTCAACTAGAGACCATAGAGATTCCATTAAACCTCCTTATGCCATTCATGAGCTCTGATGAGTATTCCTCTTCTGAAGAGAATGAGGATGTTACTAAGGAGCAAGTTACCCTTGGTGCAATCATGAAGCTGAATGCCAAATTATTTGGTATTGAGACTTGGGAAGATGAACCTCCCTTGTTCACCAATGAACTGAGTGATCTGGATCAACTGACATTGCATCAGAAGAAACAGGATCCTGGAAAGTTCCTAATACCTTGTACCATAGGCACCATGATCTTTGAAAAGGCTCTGTGTGACCTTGGTTCAGGGATAAACCTCATGCCCCTCTCTGTAATAGAGAAACTGAGAATCTTTGGGGTGCAAGCTGCTAAAATCTCATTAGAGATGGCAGACAATTCAAGAAAACAGGCTTATGGACAAGTAGAGGACGTGTTAGTAAAGGTTGAAGGCCTTTACATCCCTGCTGATTTCATAGTCCTAGATACTGGGAAGGATGAGGATGAATCCATCATCCTTGGAAGACCCTTCCTAGCCACAGCAAGAGCTGTTATTGATGTTGACAGAGGTGAATTAGTCCTTCAATTGAATGAGGACTCCCTTGAGTTTAAAACTCAAGGACATCCTTCTGTAAACATGGGAAAGAGACACAGTAAGCTTCTCTCAAAACAGAGTCAACTAGAGCCCCCACAGTCAAACTCTAAGTTTGGTGTTGGGAGGCCACAACCAAATTCTAAGTTTGGTGTTGAACTCCCATATCTAAACTTTAAGTTTGGTGTTGGGGAGTCTCAACAATGCTCTGAACATCTGTGAGGCTCCATGAGAGCCCACTGTCAAGCTCTTGACATTAAAGAAGCGCTTGTTGGGAGGCAACCCAATTTTTATTTATCTAATTTTAATTTATTTTTATTGTTTTTTCATGTTTTATTAGGTTCATGATCATGTGGAGTCACAAAATAAATATAAAAATTGAAAACGGAATCAAAAACAGCAGAAGAAAAATCACACCCTGGAGGAGGATCTCACTGGCGTTTAAACGCCAGTAAGGAGCATCTGTCTGGCGTTCAACGCCAGAACAGAGCATGTTTCTGGCGTTGAACGCCAGAAACAAGCAGCATCCTGGCGTCCAGACGCCAGAAATGCGCAGTGAAGAAGAGCTGGCGCTGAACGCTAGAAACAAGCATCTGGGCGTTGAACGCCCAGAACAAGCATCAATTCGGCGTTTAAACGCCAGAATTGCATGCAAAGGCATTTTACATGCCTAATTGGTGCAGGGATGTAATTCCTTGACACCTCAGGATCTGTGGACCCCACAGGATCAACTCAGCATCTGTGGACCCCACAGGATCCCCACCTAGCACCACTCATTCTCTTCCCTCTTCTCAATGTTCATCCTCTCTTCCCAATACACACTCTTCCCCAAAACTCTTCATCAATCACCTCAATCTCTCTTCCCTATCACCACTTCACCACTCACATCATCCACTCTTCCCCATAAACCTACCTCATAAACTCCACCTACCTTCAAAATTCAAAATCAATTTTCCACCCAAAACCCACCCTTATGGCCGAACCTTAACCCCCCTCCCTTCCCTATATATAGCCCTCCAATCTTCCTCATTTTCACACAACACAACCCTCTCTTCTCTTCTTGGCCGAATACACCTCTCCCTCCTCTCATCCATATTTTCTTCTTCTTCTTCATCTATTCTTTCTTCTCTTGCTCGAGGGCGAGCAATATTCTAAGTTTGGTGTGGTAAAAGCATAAGCTTTTTGTTTTTCCATTACCATTGATGGCACCTAAGACCGGAGAATCCTCTAGAAAAGGGAAAGGGAAGACAAAAGCTTCCACCTCCGAGTCATGGGAGATGGAAAGATTCATCTCCAAAGCTCATCAAGACCACTTTTATGATGTTGTGGCCAAGAAGAAGGTGATCCCCGAGGTCCCTTTCAAGCTCAAGAGAAATGAGTATCCGGAGATCCGACATGAAATCCATAGAAGAGGTTGGGAAGTTCTAACAAACCCCATCCAACAAGTCAAAATTCTAATGGTTCAAGAGTTCTATGCTAATGCATGGATCACAAGGAACCATGATCAAAGTAAGAACCCGAACCCAAAGAATTATCTCACCATGGTTCGGGGGAATTACTTAGATTTTAGTCCGAAAAATGTAAGATTGGCGTTCAACTTGCCAATGATGGAAGAGAACGCACGCCCCTACACAAGGAAAGTCAACTTTGATCAAAGGTTGGACCAAGTCCTCATGGACATATGTGTGGAAGGAGCTCAATGGAAGATTGACTCAAAAGGCAAACCGGTTCAACTGAGAAGACTGGACCTTAAGCCTGTAGCTAGAGGATGGTTGGAGTTCATTCAACGCTCAATCATTCCCACTAGCAACCGGTCTGAAGTTACAATAGACCGGGCCATCATGATCCATAGCATCATGATTGGAGAAGAGGTGGAGGTTCATGAGATTATACCTCAAGAACTCTACAAGGTGGCTGACAAGTCCTCCACTATGGCAAGGTTAGCTTTTCCTCACCTCATTTGCCATCTATGCAATTCGGCTGGGATTGACATAGAAGGAAACATTCCCATTGAGGAAGAGAAGCCCATCACTAAGAAAAGGATGGAGCAAACAAGAGAGCCCATTCATGGAGCTCAAGAGACGCATGAAGCTCATCACCATAAGATCCCAGAGATGCCTCAAAAGCATTTTCCTCCACAAAACTATTGGGAGCAAATCAACACCTCCCTAGGAGAATTAAGTTCCAACATGGGACAATTAAGGGTGGAACATCAAGAGCACTCCATCATCCTTCATGAAATTAGAGAAGATCAAAAAGCAATGAGGGAGGAGCAATAAAGACAAGGAAGGGACATAGAAGATCTCAAGGACATCATTGGTTCCTCAAGGAGAAAACGCCACCATCACTAAGGTAGACTCATTCCTTGTTCTTACATTCTCTGTTTTTCGTTTTCTTTATGTTGAGTGCTTATCCATGTTTGTGTCTTATTACATGATCACTAGTCTTTAGTAACCTTGTCTTAAAGTTATGAATGTCCTATGAATCCATCACCTCTCTTAAATAAAAACTGTTTTAATTCAAAAGAACAAAAAGTACATGAGTTTCGAATTTATCCTTGAACTTAGTTTAATTATATTGATGTGGTGACAATGCTTCTTGTTTTCTGAATGAATGCTTGAACAGTGCATATGTCTTTTGAAGTTGTTGTTTATGAATGTTAAATATGTTGGCTCTTGAAAGAATGATGACAAAGAGACATGTTATTTGATAATCTGAAAAATCATAAAAATGATTCTTGAAGCAAGAAAAAGTAGCAAAGAACAAAGCTTGTAGAAAAAAAAAGAGAAAAAAAATAGCGAAAAAAAATAGAAAAAAAAAAGAGAGAAAAAACAAGCAAAAAAAAGCCAATAGAAACCAAAAGGCAAGGGTAATAAAAAGGATCCCAAGGCTTTGAGCATCAGTGGATAGGAGGGCCTAAAGGAATAAAATCCCCTCAGATGATTAGCCGTGCTGTGACAGAGCATTTGGACCATTTTCACAAGAGGATGGGATGCAACCATTGACCACGGTGATGCCTCCAGATGATTAGCCATGCAGTTGACAGCGCATCGGACCATTTTCCAGAGAGGATGAAAAGTAGCCATTGACAATGGTGATGTCCTTACATAAAGTCAGCCATGGAAAGGAGTAGGACTGATTGGATGAAGACAGCAGGAAAGCAGAAGTTCAGAGGGACAAAAGCATCTCTAGACCTTTATCTGAAATTCTCACCAATGATATACATAAGTATTTCTATCATTATTTTCTATCTATTTATTATTTATTTTTGAAAACTCCATAATCAAATATATATCCGCCTGACTGAGATTTACAAGATGACCATAGCTTGCTTCATACCAACAATCTCCGTGGGATCGACCCTTACTCACGTAAGGTTTTATTACTTGGACGACCCAATGCACTTGCTGGTTAGTTGTATCGAAGTTGTGAATGAAAAATGATTTATTAAGACGTGCGTACAGAGTTTTTGGCGCCGTTGCCTGAGATCACAATTTCGTGCACCAGAATGCTAGGGGGCCAGTAACTTCTGGGATTTATAGCCATCAAATAGCCATCAATGAGGCTTTTAATGGTGTGAGATTAGTGTGAGATTTCATCCAATGGCTCACTCTTCTTTGCTGGTTACATGCTGGCCAGAATTTGATAAAGTTGCTGGTCCCTAGACTTTTCCATTATAAATTTTAGTTTTTACTTAATATGGTAGAGTGCACACATGATTTATAAATGATAGGAGACCTTACATTTTCATCTATACGATTTCCTGGACACAGAGTCTTAAATGATGATATTTTGACACTAAATTGGCTTGATTTTGCTAATATTTCATCTCTGCTCAAATAAATGTTAACACCAATTTAAACAAAAATTTTAAGTGTAAAAAATAGAGATAAATTTATACAAACCTATGAGTTTTGGTATCATTGGCTATGCCGTAAACATATGTTGCAACTAGTGTTTCTGTATGTGTCAATGTCATCCATGGAGGGGTCTAAATAAAATGGGTAGCCACTGCATTTATAAAAAGTTAAAATAAAAATTGTAACTGAATGTTTAATAATATAATCTTAACTGAAATAACAATATATAATTCATTTGTATATACTGCTAAATATCTAAGGCACTCACCAGGGGAATGTAGATGTCGGTCTCTATTTCTTTGGCAAGGATGTCAATTGATATAGATAAATACTTTTCTGTATTTTTTGTTGTATGAACTTTTTTCTCACAACCAGATTTCATACGTAATGCCTTCGGCAAGAGCATCTCCGTTGACGATTTTAATTCTTTTTTGGAGCTGATAGTGGTCATGATAAGAGTACTCTTCAATAACAAATAAAAATATCTGTTATATTAAAATATAAGAATGCATTGTGATTTATATAGCTCGTCATCAAGAAAATTATATTTTGATTAGATTAAAAAAACCAGCAAAATATGCGTGAACATGATTGATCATGGAGTAGTGGAAGAACGGTTGACATATTTTAGTCTTCGCGATAAAATTGGTGAGAGAAAAATGGCTTCTTTTACTTGTTCGCTAAATTTTTTTAAAAATAGTTGACATAAATTTTGTTTATCTTTTTTATATTTTAAAAAATAGTATATATTTTAATCCTTCTTTCGTTTAAATATTAAAAGAATAAATAATATCCAAGATCATAATAACTTTTATGACTCCAATCTAAATAAAATAATTTTATCCCAAAAAAGAATAATCTCTTCGTATTCGTTTTTTTTTTTTACAATATGTTGACATACAAATTATAACATGTAAAAATTTAGTTTTAGACCACGAGAATGTAAAATTATAGTTTAGTTTTTAGTGTCCAAGTTTTTAAAAATATATTTCTTTCAAGAAATTCGAATCATAAAGAAAAATATATCATAAAAAATAATAGTTTTTAAAAATAAATTCATTAACCCATTAATTAAAATAAAATGAATTTGTTATTGTCATATAAGGAAGGGTCATTTAATTATGGGATGTTTCTGTTTTTTTTTATTAAAAGTTAAACTTCGAATGAGTAGACATTTATTATTATAAAATGATTGTGAGAAGATAAAAATAAATAAAAATAAAATATGATAATAAGGTTGTAATTAATTGTTATACAATCCTTTAAGAAGAGATTTAAAATATCATAACGTAATGTTTACTATATCTTTATTTTTAAATTTATTTTTTCTTCTAATTAACATGTTTTTTTTCTTCTTTTATAGTTTTCTTATTACAATTTTGTATGAATTA
>NC_029788.2:104589324-104599017 GCF_000816755.2 Arachis ipaensis
AGGGACAAAAATATAATTGAGAATATATATATATATATATTTGATATAATTATATAATTATATTTTATCTGAAAGTGATAGTTATAGTTTTATTTTTATAAAATATTTCGAGGACCATAATGAATTGTTTATCATATTGTAACAGACATTTTTGAATTACAGATATATTTTGACTCATAGTCATGATTATATTCTCGAGAAAAAAATCAAATTTTTTTTTGTTTTGCAAATCTTGTTTCTTCTTTCGTTGAATCGTTGTAGAACAACGAATTTGGTTCTTCATAATATATGCTAATTGTTTTGAGGGTTACCTGAAATATTGATTTGTGTCTGAATGTGAGGTCTACACTCCTTATGAGGCAGTGTCCAACTTGTTCTTGCGCCAATGTGCCATCGTCCGAGTTCCACGTCAGGAGGTAAGGGCCAAGGGGTGGTACCTGCAAGAGACTCCGATGCTTAAGTTAGTAAGGGCTTTAAGCATAATTTTAGTAGAATAGAATGTGTGTATACCTGATGGGGTGTCAGTGTATTTATAGTAGAGTTTGATGACCACCTTTTTTAGAGTAGTTCCACCTTTAATTGATGGATAACCGTTTTCTTTATCTTTGAGAGTTTGTTATCTTTTAGGAGAGATAGAGATAGTAGAAGAGATTCGAGGAGACAGTTACATATTTGGATAAGTAATGTTGGTACTTGTCGCCGTGTCCAACCTCTTTAAAGAGGTCAGGTAAACGATAGAGGCCACTGGCTTTTTTGTCCTTGTTGGGCCTGGATCTATGTTTTAGGTCAGAGTATGAACAGTGCCCCTACTTGAGTCCAAGCTTTCATGAGGCCGGGTTCAAGCATTTCGCGGCTTCAGTTTACCTTGTCGGGTATGCCACCTTCAAGAGGTCGGATTCTCGATGTGTTTTGAAATTTTGAATGTTACCACTTTAAATGAGGGGTGATCATTACATGGCCATTTTGTTGGAATCCGCGCATAGCTCTAAAGAGGGGTGCAAAATACCCTTTTTCCCCCTTCGCTCTTATACAAGCTTCGCGCCTTTCTTCTTCTTCCTTATTCCATATCTGAAAAGCTCTCTATGTTGCCATGTTTCCTTCTAGATGCAAAAAAATTCTTTGCTTCACTTTTCCCTTTCGTTCCTTGTTCGTCGTTTCAACCCAAAATTTCTCTGTCTTAGACTCTTTAAAGGTCTCTTTTCACCCATCGGAGAAAAACGTTTGTGGTTGCTTGCTGTGAGACGTGCCTTTCCCTTTTCGCACCTCATCAATGTTGGTATTCTTGACTTCCTTTTGTGTAACTATTCTGGGCTCTTTCAATCTTTTTCTTGTATTTCGGGGGACATTTCAAGTAACAGCGAAGATTCTTACATTGTTGATTTTGTTTGTGTCTTGAAACTTCTTTGGAAAAAGTTGTTCAATGCTGCTGCTTTGTTTACTAAAAAACCCTTATTGAAACTGTTTTCGTCGTCTGATGTTATTGTTATGAACGTTTGGCTCTGTATTTGGAATTTTGGAGAAACTTGTTGCCGTTCATTGCTTGTAGAATATAATCGCATTGTCCCTCAATGGTGTCGTTGATGATAGTGTAGGAGGGACGCCATTTATATTCGTTTTGTTTTGGAAAATATCTTGTGAAATCGCGTGTTGTGTTTTGTTGCTTTTACCCGACTTCCTTTGGATTTGACCGAGTTCCTTTAATGACGATGTTAATTTGTTGCATTTGTAGGTATAGCTATATGTCTCGATCCATTGTTCATGATATGTCGAAAAAAATCCCCCCTTCTGTTTTAGCTTGGCTAGGCACTTTTATCCTGACCCCGTTTCTGTAATTGATAAAGAATACACTATAACTTTTCGTAGACACCATAGGCTATGTGAGAATCGGGAGGATGAGTGGAATTATGAGATAGTAGTGGCTGATCCCGAAGAGAGGGTATACTTCCCCCTTTTAGATGAGTCAGAGTGACCCTTTTTCTATGCTTAGGACTGTTTTTTCTCGAAGTTAGATGTTAGGTTTCTTTTTTCTGATTTCGAGAGTGATGAGTTTGGAAAACTCTATTTTTAATTAAGTGACGATCAAACATTATTAACAGCAAAATTGTTAATCTAATTTTAATTCATATATGTTAATTAATTAATTTTGCTGTGCAGGTTTTATTTGGGCTGAAACATAAAAGAAATATTGCAAGCCCAAATCAAAACCAATATTCAGCCTTGGTATATGTCTCCTATAATATGTGGCTGAAGCAATTTGTGACTAATTGGGCCAGAACTCAAACATTTCCATAAGTCCAATTAGTTTGGATGAATCAAAATTTTATTGGGCCAGATTAAATGTTGTTGCTACTAAGCCCAATTTTAGTTTTGATGAATGTTTCTCATGCTTGATCCGAAAATAATTCATCAGGAAAGCAAATGTTATCATTTGCCTTATGTCTTCTAACGGATCTCAAAGCTTGCCACATGATGGATTTCAAATTCACTCAATTTTCATTAATAGCATGGGAACTATGAGAGAGATTATGAGTGACATGATTGATTTACTTTGTGCAGCACGCCACTCAAGCAAGGAAAGTAAAAGCAACTTTTTCTACTTAATTGTTTAACTTCATTTAATTACTTCTCTTTCATTTGTTTCTTCTCTCTCATTCATTCTTTCTTTCTTCTCTTCTTCGGTCTTTACACAGCAAACCATGGAAACTTTGTGCTATCAAAAAGAAGGGAAGGCAAGCTACAAGACCATCTCAATGATGGCAAGAAAACATAAAAAATGTAGTGGCTAAGATCTGTAACCATGAAAGGAAAGATATGGTGATGAGATCTTGGCTTCTCCATACCAAAAATGGATGAAGAAGATTCGGCCAGCAAGAAAGAAGATCTTGGAGAGATGGCTTGTCTCTGATTCTGCTCAACCACCACAGAGAGTAGCTAGAGTGGCGAAGTGATGGAGGAGGCAGAGATTGGAGCAGATGAAGCTATCATCATCATGAAGCATCAAGGGCCAGAAATCCATCTTGGAGAGCAAGCCAAGGATGGAGCGCTCGGATTGATGAAAAGTGGTGACCAAGGAAGGACTAGAGGTAATTGCATGTTGGGTTTTGCATGGTTATCTCTTCTCTCTCACCGTGGCCGAACCGGTTCTGTTTCTTGGAGAAGAAGAAGTTGTCTTGGTTTTTGGCTTCAAATGTGGAAGCTTCCCTCTTCTATAAAAAGAGAGAACAGCCACGGTTTGGAGCAAGGAGATAGTTTGAGAGTGCAAGGCACATAATTCTCAGAGCTACCTGAGCTAACAATTTTCTCTTCTCCTTCAATGTATTCTGTTTTGTAATTTTTCTGTTTAATTTTGTCATGTATTGAGTCTCATGGAAAAGACAAACAGTGATGTTTGTATGAAAAAGCCATAGAGCGGAAAAAGGCAGAGAGTGCAAAATTAAAAGAAAAAGCCATAGATGTCCTTAGAGTTCCTTTGTTCATCTATGTTGTGTTTCATGATTCTGTGGGAATCCCCTTGTAAGTTAGGTTAGCACTTTACAGATTGTAATCAGGAAGATTATAGTGAAATTCCATCATGTTTATGATAGAGACTGGATGTAGGCTGCACTACACTTAGCAGCTGAACCAGGATATATCTGGGTGTAATTTTCTCTCTTCTCTACTCCATTTCTGTTTCGACTACACAGGAGCTAAAACAAAAAATATCTCGTGTCAAGTGACGAGACAAAAAGAAAAGTCTCGTGGCTGGGGACGAGACAAAAGAAAAAGTCTCGTGGCTAGTCACGAGATAAAAATACAAAAAGTTTCCAAAGTTGGTTTCAAAGGTCAGCAAGTATTATCAAGCAAAAATGGGGCTAAGATTCAACCCCCCTTCTCTTAGGCACTTAGCCACTGATAACCATCAGAGAGCAATGTTATCTGGACCTGCAATGTTCCCCCTACCTAACTACACCTGAACTCCTATTATTTTTTGAAGATATACCAACTCGAATGTTGGGCGCTGGATGTGATTTAAAATATTCTTCCCTATAGGCATATCAGTATGGATGGCGTGGCTATTCAAAACCACCTTCAAATCATTACCCGAAATGGAAATTGGGCTGCTGGTGTGTGTACTATCTTGGACAGGGAGTTGGAGTTCCTCTCAATGCTATTTAGAGTTCTTTAATGGCTGCCCGAGCTGAGGTGGACAGACTTAAAGAGATTAAAAAATAGTTAGAAGAGGAGAGGGACGAGTTGAGGTCTGACTTAGAGAAGGCTCGGGCCAGGGCGAAAAAGGCGGAGGCAGCTACAACTGTGGGGGGTGGTTACATAATGGTTGATGGGAAGATCGTCCCAGCTCCTAAGGACGGCGATGTGGACTGAATTATGTCAGAGGTCGAATTTCAAGGGCCATTTCAAATATTAAATAATTTACAAATTGATTATCTAGTAAGTTGAACATGAGATTTGCAAATAGATTCAATTTATCACAAATTAGTATGTGACACTTTTTCCATTATCGTGGGTCAAACCAATGACTTAAGCTAATTCTATATTTAACTCGATTTGCTTTTATGTTTGATTAAAGATCAAGTCTATTCTTGCAATCCTACAAACATAGTGTTATGGTACTAAGTCACGCCAACTCGCATCGAATAATATTTACGAAAATCATCAACCAAAGATAAATATAAAAATTTTCGACACTTGGGAGAAATATATATTTTGCGTATTAAAATTTTAACACAATTAATATTTATAAATTTATATAGTCAAATTATATAAATAATGTAATAAAACTTATTCAAACTTATAATAAAATTTCACCATTAAAATCATGACATACATGAATAGTGCGAGATTACTCTTGTCAGTCCTAAAATTATTATGTATGGGACTATAAGATTTTTTTTTTCAAAATATGTAATCCCCGGTTTGATATCATTAGTTGTAACTAAAATATCATAAATTACATTCTTTTCATTTCTACATTTTTTCATTTTTCAAGTGAATCATAATATTTATATGAGATTTAGTTATTAACTTACAATAGAAGTACTACTTGACATTAGAGCTAGATGTGAGTCGGGCTGAGTTGAGTATACCAAACTTAAGTTCGGGTCATGAAAATTGAACTTGGCTCATGGCGACAATCGAGCCTATTTCTTAAGCTTAAGCATGGCTCACCAAAAGCTCATGAGCTGATTCAAATAACAAGAACATAATGTATAATTCTATTTCAATTAATTATATTTTATGTATACAGTAAAAATTATTAAAAATGATAAATTTGACATATTGTCTATTTATTTATTATCATAATTTTTCTATTTATGACCTACATCGAAAGTATAGCTTAAATGCATATGGGATACATGTATATGTACGTATGTATGTAATATTATACATATAATCGAGCCCATTTATGAGTTAATGAGCTGAACTTATCCAAGGTTAAGATCGGTTATTTAATTTATGAGTTCGATTCCTTTTTCAAGCTCGACTCACCAACTCACGAGTTTAACTTATCGAGCTTTTAACGAGTCGGATGGTGTGCTGGCTTATGAACTGGATTGACTCACTTCCAGCTCTACTTGACATGTATTAACATTAACATTGATGTTTTTGTTATTAAAAATTAATTAGTCAGTAAATTTAATCCTTATAAAGTTGGTATCTAATTTTTAATTTCTAATAGATTCACGTAATCTTTTATATAATTTATTATTATTTAGCACAAATAGTGAATTTATTATTATTGGGTATAAATAATGTCTTTTCAATTATGAGTACCAGAATAAAGATATGCTACCTTTAATTCTTTTTTAGGTGAGGTTAAAGAATTTAATTTTAATGTAACAAGTTTTTGTTACAGTCATAATTATATCTTAAAAAAATATTTTTATAGTTTATGTACTCTCTATCGCTTTTTTCCATGAATGAAAAAAAAACATAGACACATAACAGGGTAAGGTAAAGTAAAAGTTTACATAATATAATTTATTTAATATTAAATTAAAATTTGACACCGACAAATAAATAACTAATTTTGTTTGCTCTTTAAATTAGATAATGCTAGGAATAAAAAAATATTTTTGTGTAAATATAAGTATGTCAATTTTTTTATTTCTTCATATTTTTAGATAAATGATAAGTGCAACTCAATTTATTAAACAGCACATATGGTAATATTTATCTACAAGTGTATATGAAAAAAATATATATTGACGTGCATATTACACTACCTATTTGTCTTGTAAATTTTTTTTTTCATTATCACCGAATTCTAAGATAATGTTAAACGGTTATTTGGTTATTCAAGATTTTTCTATAGATGAGGGAGTAGTGGGACATTTATGTAACCAACTTATGTTAAAAAACACTATCTATATATACATGCTTTTCTTCACAGCTAAATAAAATATTTAATACATTTTTATATTTTAAGTTTAAGATAGTTAATGGATTCTTCGAAGCAAAAGACTGAGTCCATAAGTATGAATTCGTTACATCCTTATGATACTAAGTGGATAGACACGAATTCCCAACTTATTTTCACAATGGTAACCATAAATCCTTCTTTATCCTTTTCTATTAAGCAACTGTTTCTATTAATTGATTTGATTGTTCCTCTATTTGTTTTTGTGATAGACTAATGCTGAAGTAAGTATAATTCAAACAAAATTTTTACAAGGACTAGCTGAGCAACTACAGCTGTTGACCAAAAAAGTGGACGAACTATCATCACGACTAATTAACTCAATGCCTCCTGTGAGTCAATGCGTGGATACTACTCCTATAAGTGGTCCAATTTCCAGTGGTATGAAAAATACTGTTAAGAAGACGCCCAAAGAGACAACACCAACATCTTCAAGACAGAATGGTGAGACTGATAAAGGTTTTGCGCACAAAAAAAAGGAAATCTTTATGGCAAAAAACTAGACAAAATGGAGTATGGATTATTGTCTTTAAAACATTAATTGCATAACCAATTTTAATTTTGTTATTCATAAGTCTAACATGAATTGTACTTTTTTTTTCCTTTAGTGTAATTTATTCTCGCACGAAGAAAAGTCAGCTAAAGATGTCTCAACCTTAGCGAATGGAGATAAAATTATTCAAGTAACTAATAATTTAATGAACAATATAAATAAATTTAGATTAATCAGGTATATTATTTATTTTTTACAATACATTATGCCGTGTTTCTCGGTTTCGTTTCAGGCAACAAAGAATTCGAGGTTTAGAGAAGTAGATCTTGTCCTTGCGTCATATATTTTTGGTTTTAATTATGACTCAAAGTACTATACAATCTTCTTAATAAATTTTTAGAAGGTATACGTGATTTTTTTTAAAGATGACACAAAGCAATGATTTTGTTTTTGATAGGGAAGAATTGGTTTCCAATGATCATTGTTCAGGCACAAGAGAAGCTTTGATGACACTAAAATCTGGACAGCCCATTGTTGATGATGTATTGTATTTTTTTTTGCTTTGTTATACATTTATCCAAGATGTACTCAAATTGACTTTATTTTGTAGTAAAATTTATTGAATTGTTTGTTTTATATAATTTTAGACCTTGTGATTTGATATAACTATAGGTCCTTATCCTTGTTGCTTCTATGCTAACTCATAATGATGATTGCCACAAGTGGTTTCTTCCCACAACATTTGCGGTATGTTTATTCTTTTTTTCGCATTATAGGTATGTATGCTCGTTCTAATTGATTCTTTTTTCGCATTATAGGTATGTATGCTCGTTCTAATTGATATGTCTTTTACAGCAAATTGCAATGCATCTAGAAAATATTTTCATCGGAACTTGGAATTACATTAAGGCCAATTTTACAAGAGAAGCAGATAATCTTACTAAGGTAGGCATGTCTCATAGAGGAATTTGCTATCAAAATATGGTGCTAAAAGTATGTCATTTGTTAATGTAGATTTATGTTCCAATTGACGTGGATTTTCACTGGTTCTTAATGGTTGTTAACCTATCTAATCAAGAAATTGTGTATCTTGGACTCTAAAAATCTAAGATACAAAAAAGTCAAGGATGACAGCAGTCAATAAAGTGGTGAGCTATTTAAACAAACCAGATTGTATTTAAAAAATATTCTTTCATCATATTTGGTCTTTTATCATATTTGAATTACCACTTATGGTTGATGACTATCATTCAGGTATCATTTCTGAAAAATATTTTAGGTGACGGAACATATAAATTGCCTGTTAGGATATCACCTACAATTTCTACTTATAAATTGGTAGATCCCGAAGTTATGCAGCAAGAAGATGGCTCGTAAGTAAATAAAAATTTCGCACTTCATTCACTAATCTTAATCTAAATTAATATGAGTGAAAAGTTATAATAATTACATAAACTTATCTTAATATTAGGAAGCAATATTATTAAAATTTATTATTTTTTTTCATTATGTGTTCTATTACAGGAATGATTGTGGTATTTATGTTGCACAATGAATAATACTATAAGATCTTTGGGGATCATATGATGTTGGAGTATTGTAACAATATATTTAATTTATTAAATTCATAAGTTAGTTTCTAATCTAATATAACATTGTAATTTTATTCTGTAACAGAGAGTGAATGATTTTACAAGAGTGCACCTTGCAATTGATCTGGTTAGTGGGGATCACAACATCAAGAAAAGGGAAATAGAAGATTTGGCTATACAAAATTGGAACAACAATTCAAGACCAATTTAATTTTAGAATAATTTAAATTAGGAACAATTTTAATTTTTTTCACTTGAAGAAAGTGTTTTTATTATCTTAGTTTTATAGGGTAATCTAGTCTAGTTATAATTCTATATTAGAATTATTAGTTTATTTCTTTAGAAAATTTCATTACTTTTTGTTTCAGTAAATTATAAGTCTATGAAGTTTAAATTATTAAAAATTGAGCTTATTATTTTTGTTTAAAGGTAAATTTTTTAACTCGGTACACACTAAAATTTGTTAAAAGAAGTAAACGTTAATTAAAAAATATTTTGCAAACAACATAATTACATATAAATATGCATTAAATTATCCGTAATTAAAATATCTACTCTCTATCTACCTATGATGTACTTTTAAAGGATTAGTATTTAAGGAACTATATTAATAGATAAGAATAAAACCGTATTCTAAAATTTTTCATTACAAAATTTCTTCAAAAATGTTTAGAATTGCAATTAGATCACCTGATTAGAAATTCTTTTAAGCTTATATTTATTGTTATTTAATTATTTTATTATGTAATGATATTATTTTTTATAAAAATTAATTTTTTTTTTTTACTATTGTATTTATTATGTATCATTATATTTTAAAATTTTTTCTATAAAATTGATATATATATATATAATATGAGAAACATTAATTTCTGCTAAAACCTAATTAAATAAATAATATTTTTAGTGATTTATATACTTACATCTATCAAATTATGTATTTTTATCCAATGTCAACTCGGTTTTAACAAAATTTATTCAGTAGAATATTGTCCTTGATATAACTTTTTCTTTTTCTTGAAGTACATTAACTATAAAAAAAAGTCAAACTAATGCCGAGTATTATTAAATTGTTAGTATTAATTATTTAATATAGTTCTAATTTATAATATTTTTGTTTAATAATAATATGTGTTTTATTATGTATATAATGTGCTTAATAAAAAAATATAAAGCATAAAAGCATAGAT
>NC_029788.2:104599098-104599484 GCF_000816755.2 Arachis ipaensis
AAATTGATCATATATATATATATATATATATATATAGAACATATGAGAAACATTAATTTCTGCTAAAACCTAAATTAAATAAATAATATTTTTAGTTATTTATATACTTACATCTATCAAATTATGTATTTTTATCCAATGTCTAACTCGTTTTTTAAAAAATCTAGTCAGTGGAATATTGTCCTTAATGTAACTTTTTCTTCTTTTTTTTTTAAATGAAGTACATTAAGTATAAAAAAATAAAAGTCATACTAATGCCGAGTACTATTAAGTTGTTAATATTAATTATTTAATATAGTCCTAATTTATAATATTTTTGTTTAATAATAATATGTGTTTTATTATGTATATAATGTGCTGAATAAAAAATATGAAAAGCATAAAAG
>NC_029788.2:104599548-104612297 GCF_000816755.2 Arachis ipaensis
GAATTAATTTAATAATATTCACGAACAGTTAGTTACAGATATAGACTTGCATTATTTTCTTTTATCAATGTCTCTAAATAAAAAGTTTCTTCAGCTAATATTCACAAAACATATTTGTATTTCATTAATATCGATGTCTTTAGTCCCAAAAATACTTTTTCCATGGTACAAAGCTATCTATTACATGATATTAATCTCAAAAATCACTCCTTATTTGACTGTGGTGTATTCTGCATGGCCTGTCAAAATAAAAAAATCAAATCATTCGCATGCTATTAAATTCCAAAAGATATAAATTCATGGGAAAATATTATTTGAAAACTAAACATAAGATAGATAAATGACAATAAATCTTAATTACCTGTAGCAACTATCTATGACTGGAATGGGACAATATAAGGAAGTTTCATAGCTAGCAGAAGTATGGTTGTTATCTACTCCAAAAAATGTAGAACTTGAACCTTCCAAAGACATAGTCCATAATAGTATAATTTCAGAATGATTGAATTGGAAATATACTAAATTGAAAAATATGCATACCAGAATTATAGACTTTACTTATATCTTCTTGAGACAATTGTGGATTCTTTTTCTGACTCCAAAAGTGTATATTTTTAACATTTACCTCCACAGAAGAAGCTATTGGAGTCTGTTCATATAAAAAACAAAGTTAAAACTTACATATTAACTCAAAATACCGTGACATTAGTTGTTTAGTCTAGTAAGTAATAATAAATTCTCATGGTACCTGATCATTTAGAATACTAACAGATTCAACACCATCTTCAAATTCATCTTCGTTGAACATTCTATCATTATGTTGAACATCTTTTTCAGCAGTTGTTTCTATATATTTTCTTTTTGTGTGACCAGTTTGATTGCAATTAGAACATTGTCGTCTTTTATTTTCATCTTTTCGGACTTTTGGTGCACCTTTGGATTTTGCAACAGAAGGATCACCAACTTTCTTGCCTTTTTCCGGTGAAATAGTCTGCTCTAATTTTGCTTCCAAGTCTTTTGTCACTCTACAAATTTCATTCATTGTGTAGCGAAAATGAGATAATTTTCTGCCTCCTAAGTATATCATACGAGAACTACCAACTGATAATGCACCTATCCGCATCAGAATGCTCCTTTCTTCGTCCTCTTTTCCGTTTATGTTACCTTGATCATCGTCAATTTTTTTAACGTTTTTAGTCCATCTTTTCAATATAAGAGTTTCTGGCAATTCCTTGATCTGTTCCCGTTTCATCACACAAAACATATGAGAACATGGAATGCCATAACTATCCCATCTTTGACATTGACACACCATTTTCTGAGTATCTTGATCATATAAAACAATGTACTCATGATCAGGTCTTCCATACTTGATACATCATGACGCTCAAGAGAATGTAAACCTGTTGTGGGCACATGTTCTCCATTTATTGTTTTGAATTCAGCAACAATCTCATTATTTCTGTAGTCCCTTAAAGCACGTTCTAAGTTTTGCACCAATGCAAGTATACTATCCCTGAGTCAACAAAGCTTTAATGAAAGAATTTATGCCTTCACATCTGGATGTAGTTCTAAATCCAGCGCAGAACTTGCTACTCAAATAAGCAGAAATAAGCAGTAGCCCACTGTTCTTTCCTTCTATATTGTTTCTCTACCCAGTCGTTTCCCACAAGATTAAACCTTTCAACTATGTTATGCCAATACTCTTCAAATTCATCACATTCAAATTTGGCATACAAGCATTTCTTAAATTCCTCACGAAATTATGGGTCCTTAATATGCGATACTGCATTTTTATACAAATGCCAAGCACACAATCTATGGGTAGCATTTGGAAAAAAATTTTCAATTGCACTCTTCATGGCATTATCACCATCTGTTATGACAAGACTCGGATGCTTATTCATCATCGCCTCTGAAAAGTTATCTAGTAACCACTTGTATGATTTTGTTTGTTCATCTGCTAGCAAACCGAAGCCAAAAATACAAGTTTGGCGATGATGGTTTGTGCCTGAAAAGATAACTAGCGGCCTATTATACTTATTTTTTCTGTAGGTAGAATCAAATGCTAGAACATCACCAAAATATTGATAGTCAAATCGACTTAAATCATCCGCCCAGAATAAATGCTCCAATTTATCGTCATCTGTTAAACTATGTCTCACAATCATCATAGGTTCATCCTCTGCTTTTCCATGCAAATAATTAAGAGTTGCATTTACATCTCCTTCAATGATCTTTGAACGTAGATTTCTTTCAATATAGTTATCCAAATCTTTTTTTGTAAAACCAACAAATTCATAACCACCGGCTTGTCCAGCAATAAGACCCATGATCTTCGAAGGTGGGAGGCCATGTCTATGCATACTATCCACTTGTGGCTTGTCTGCATCTGTCATTGTACGATGATTTGAAATTTGGTGAACTAATTTAAGAGGTATCAAAGGATGGTTATGATCCTCTTCTGACTTTTCACATTGAACAACTCTTGTCAAGATAAATTGACAACATTGCATTACAATTTGTTCTGATCTCAGGCTTTTGCTTTCTTATCTTACTAGTAGTTGCATAGCATTTCTTCTCTCTCACACCTACTCTGTTGCACAAGAATTTACGTCGAACATACCAGTACTATCAGCAGCTGCATCCCCCTTTCGAACTCCAAACCCCACACACTTGGCATACCTTACATAACATATTCGTAAGCTTCTTCATAACTTACAAATTGTTGATTCAAAAAATCATTTGCACTCAAAACAGCTGCCTCCTTACCATCAGTAGTTTTATCATTGCGGTATTCATTTTCCTCCTCCTCTATATAACATTCATCATCTTCAGAATGTAACTTATAAAATTGACGAATTACAACAATGTAATCTCATGGTTTATTTTCTATTGTCCCGTATCCTTTCTACCAGCAACATAAATTTTTTTAACAAATAGACTAGAAAAATAAATGAGAAGAAATATAAAATTTAGTTCTAAACATCTTTTTAGTCATATACCTTACTAATATTATATAGGTCAAATTTTGTTATGATTTTTTTTTATCAAAGATAGGAGACTCAAACCCCAACCTCTTAATTGAGTATGGGGAGACTATGCCATTTGAGCTATAACTCATTGGCTAAAAATTTGGAAAGATAGGAGGCTCAAACCCGCAACCTCTTAATTGAGTATGAAGAGTCTATGCCATTTGAACTATTACTCATTGGCACAAATTTTGTTATGATTAATGTTAAAGTTTAAATTACTTTTAATAAATTGTTAATAATTTAAAATTTGTTTCTATAAAGTTAATAATTTGCTCACATGATTCTTTTCAAGAAAAAATATACACAAGTTAAACATGTACTAAGATAAAAATCTAAATCCCAAAACACTATTTTATTCTTTACAAATATTACTGTGGCAAAATTAAAAAAAATACTCAGACCTAGTATTACATTATACCATATCAACTTTAAATTTATATATATATATATATATATATATATATATTTCATTCAAATTCAAGTGACTATAATTTAATATATGATGTTTGATTCTCAACTCTATATAGATAGTTGGGAAGGTAACAAAGCCCTATACTTTTCATTACAAAACTAATAAGCTTGAAAAAGATGGATTATTTTGCGAAAGAATTTTTGGACCTATAAAAAGTGGAATTTGTGTTTGTGGAAATTATCGAGTGATCAGAGAGGAAAAAAAAAGACAACAAAAAATTTTGCGAATAATGTGGGGGTAGAATTTGTTGATTCTCGGATACGTATCAAATGGGCTATATAAAACTCGCATGCCCAATAACCCATGTGTGGTATTTGAAACGTCTTCCTAGTTATATCGCGAATCTTTTGGATAAACCTCTTAAAGAATTAGAAGGTCTAATTTACTGCGATGTGTGATTTGATTAAAATTTTTATTGTACACATTTTGAACAATAAACTGTCATTCCAATCAATTGATTTGGGATGTCTCAGATCTGACGTGTATCTGGAAGTGAGCAACATGAAACTCAGAATTTTGGGTATAGGGAATATTTTCCATTTAATTGAAAAGTGGAATAGATCTATGGTTTAGTAACAAAGAAATATAAGCTTTACCTCGTAAAAAAAGACCTTTTGTGTGAATTTACTATAATTTCATTATTCCATTTCTTTTCTAAAGAACGAAATTTGTGTTCAAATCAGCAAAAGTATCATGGTTTTCGAAGTTTATCTATCGCATATAGGCTGATATAATAAGGACATCATGGCATAACCATCGAGGTTAAGTCTCGCCCTAAAAGATCATATGAGATAATACATAAGATAGACAAGCAAATCTATTTAGGGATACTCTTTTAATTTCAATTAAAAATGAAGGAGATTCTCCATTTGAGGAGGGTAGACTACTCAAAAATTTTATACCTCTTTTCTGCGATAATTGAGAAAAGGAGTTCATCAACAATGAAAAATTTTTGGGTTTTTCTTTAGTGATAACTTGAGTAAAGAGTAAAATTTTTTAGATTATTTGATTCTCCATTTTATAGAATTTGAACGCAAAAATTCATTATTCTTCATTTTGGACTTAATTATTTAAGCCGGATGAAAGGAAACTTTCATGTCCGATTTTGAAAGGGGGAGATCTCATTGATCCATTGGTTGGATCCTATCTAAATTTTTCGTTTGCTAGACCCGTCGTTAAAAAGCCTACTTTCTTACGATTACGAGGTTTATTCGAATATGAAATTCAATCCTAGAAATATAGCATACCACTTTTTTTTATTATACAGTGTTTCGATACATTTCGAAATAGAGAAATTTTTAGCCTAATTAATTTAAATTAATTAACTAATTAACTTATAAATTTTATGTATGAATATTCACTTGAGATTAATTAGTTAATTAATTTTAAAAAAATTATTCTAAAAAATTGTTAGAAAGATTAAATAATTTTAGTATTAAAGGTCCTTTTTAATAATTAAATCTTCCTAACGGTCCTTTAGAATAATTTTCCCTTATTTTAATCTTTTCACAAAAAATTGTTGAGTAAACAAGTTAATTAATAATTAAGTCACAACTAAATCCTCTTAAAAATTACAATAGAAAAACCCTTTAAAATATGCAAAGTACTTTTTCTTGTTTTCTTTAATTTGCAACTCCTTACCAATCATATTATTTTTACTTCTGTTTTGAAAAACGTATTTCTATCAACTACTAATTTCAGGCCCCGGGTTAGAAACTATAAATTGGAAGAACCAGTCCACAATAATGGACGCTAAACAATCACAGATGAAACGTCTATAAAGAGCACATAAATGTATACAAAGCCAACAGCATCACCAAGATGAAACATTTTATAACTTACAGTTTTAAGTAAACTTGGGACACACTGTCTGTAGTCTATTCCAAAAGGAATAAATGCACTGCATAGTAATAATCAAACTGCACCAAACATCGAACAACAAGCTAAGCAGTGTCAGTTGCAGGTTGGGTGACGCCAAACTTCACCAACAGCTTTGTCAGTGTCTCGGGGGAGCAAACTTGGTACTTGACCTTTCCAGAGGGCGCGAGGAAAACCTCTGCGAGTTCAAGCTTTTCTGAAGTTAGACTTGTGCTGTCCATAGTTTTGCTTAGCACCTTCAATGCAAGTTGAACTGCTTCTTCCCTTGTGATATCCTCCTTGTAGTCCTGTTTTAGTATTGACTGTGCCGCCTGGTTGTTTGCACCGATAGCTGCAGCTTTCCAACCACCGTAGTTCCCACTAGGGTCACTCATGTAAAGCTGAAAGCCAAAGTTTTTGTCCCACCCGGCAAAAAGGAACGAGACCCCAAATGGACGAAGACCACCGAATTGTGTGTAACCTTGCTTAGTGTCACAGAGAGACTGAACCAACTGCTCGACGGGCATTGGCTCTTGGTAAGCATATGTGTAGCGTTGTGCTTGGACTCTAGCAGTATTGATGAGAATGTTGGCATCGGACATAATTCCGGCCACAGCGCATGCAACATGATCATCAATCTTGTACATTTTCTCGGTGGAAGTTGAAGTTTGCAGCAACTTGGATGTGACCTTCTTTTCACCAACCAAAACAACCCCGTCTTTTGATAGGACCCCTATTGCAGTACCAGCATTCCCGATGGCCTCCATTGCATACTCCACTTGGTACAAACGTCCCTCAGGGGAGAAGATTGTTGTACGGCTATCATATCTTCGAGACATATTGATCTATGTATTATGTTCAAAGCCAAGATATAAAGAGAGTTGAATGAATAAAGTATGTCTTAAATAAAAGAAACAAATGAAAGGAACCAAGGAAAATTCACAATAAGGCATTAATGTAGAAGAGAAAAATAACCACCTGAAGTGGCTTCTAAATATCAAGAATTGATTTGAAACAATTTACAAGACCATTTCGTATGATTATTCAATCAAGACAAAATTGTGTACAAGATTTCCTTTCTCGAAGTCTTCACAGTAATTTAGTTTTGTAAACTACGGGGTTGTTTGAGTTGTGATTTTGGAGGTCAAGAGAAGGAAATGAAAGACTTCTAGTATTAAGTTTTGAACTTTTACATTACAAATCCTACCTTTCCATCCCCTCTAAAATCCCAATTTGCAAACAACCCCTAAGCGAATAATATTTGGCAGTAGACCACAAAAATAAGGAAACAGGGAAGATGGCATTCCCTGGACAATGGCGTGCACTTAACTAAAGTAATGGGGGATGTATGAATTCTCGAGAAGAGGGGAGCCGTGGTGGTCCCCCTGGAAAGACTTCCAACTAGAGGAAAGATTGGTTGATAGGGTTCCTCTAGATGGTGAGGATGTTATTGGTTGTGAACCATTATTGGGTTATTTACACAGAGGGAAACTTGAATGTAAGTAACATCAGCAAAGACACAGTTTCCTCCTTATGAAGTCCCTAGTCTAAACACAAAAACACAACTAAGATGGAATTTAGAACTTTGAGTCATACAAATAAACAAGGAGTCATTCTAGTCATATGACCGCAGAATAACACAACTCTACTTCTATACTAGTTATCCGAGAGATAATTAATCAACTCAACAGAACAAAACATAGTTGTAACATCATAACACAAGGTTACAACACCAGCATCAAATTTTGAAAATCACGTGACTTACACAAAAGCCAAGTCAACAATATATAATATATATATAGTTCGACAAAATAAACCCTCCAGGGGAAGATTAGAAGTAATATACAATTATTATCTTAGAAACTCCAAGAAATGACACTAATTCACAGTGTTTCCAACAAAGATATAGCTATTATCATTAAAAGGGCAGCGAAAGTGGCATTCTATAATCTCAACCGAAGCACGGCCTGATATCAATTCTGGGCTTATTGCATCTCAAACAACCTATGCAAAGAGATTCAGAACCAACAAAAGGCTACCTAGTGCACAAAAAACTAGAGAGCAGATCACTAGAAACATCCGGTTAACTGAATCAGAGACCCAAATTAACCACAGGACACACAATTAGAGCAAACTAATTCCAAAAGCAATAAATCACCATCCGCATTTAACAACTCAATTATCCAATCTCTTCCTGAAAACCTCGAAATTCTAATTTCAAGTACCAAAACCGCATTCTAAACTCGAAGCACAAAAAACTTCCATAATGCTAACTGAGACCCCACATCTAAGTTTTACACACTTTACTCACCGCAACCCATTTTCTGAGTATTGTTGAAGAAAATCGAAAGAAAATTTCGAACTTTTCCCCCAATTTTGACTTACCAAACTACAAATTAGCACTCACCACCACAAACCAAACTAGCACGAAGTCATACGAGTTCAACCAACCTTCACAACCATTACATGTTAAAAGAATTTAAAAAAAAAAAAAAAAAAGCAATTGAAACTACACAAACAAATCAGGTAGTGAGAGAGAAAGCCTAGCTGGTTTGGTAGTTTTGCGTACCTGAGCGACAAAGAGGGTCCAATTGAGTGTTCTCTCTTCTCCTCTGTGATCTGTGACTTCTGCTTGAGGGGTTAGGGTTCTCTTCTCTGCGTGTGTTTCGCAATTAGCAAAATTCTCAGGCTCGAACCAGAAATCCAGCCACTGGTTCAGAAGTATAGATATTTAATCGGTTCATTCAGGTTCAGCCGAATAATTAAATTAAGATAAGAGACCAAGATGGTACTAAAAATAAAAATTCAAGTCAAACAGAAACTTATTTGTTAAATACAAAATTTATTTATTATTTATTAAAAAATAATATTTTTTTATATTTTATCAAATTTTTAAAACATTTGAAAATTTATTTCATTATTTGTCACTCGTATCTTTTGAATTATTTTATCAAGTTTAATTTTAATACATTGATAGTGTAAAGCATTTTACACAATCGTGCAATTACATTCGTTTTTTTTTTTGTGACCATTCACGCGATCAATGTGAAAGGTAGTTATTTTCACTAATGTGACATTACGTAATTAGATACACGAGTCAAATTACTTTATTCTGACAGTGCATCAAAATTAAATTCTTATTTTATCAACTATATATTTTCATATATTTTTTTAGTAGTTTGTCTAACCAAATTATAATACAAAATAAATAATCAACTATATTAGATATACATAAAAATCTATCACTAATGTAAAATATATATTGAAATACAAAATAAATAATCAAAATATATTAGATGTGCCATCTAGGTTAACATGCTCTGCTAGGGTTTTAAACTTAACAGAGTTCCTGTGCCGTCAAGGTCAACGTCAAACTCTACAAAATTTTATATAAATCACATTTTCTCTCTTAATCTCTCCCACATATTTTCTTCATTTGGTGCATGGCGGATATAAGGGGATGTACGAGTGAGGACCAGAATGATAATCTTATACAATTGGAGGAGGAGGATATAAGGGAAGGTATCAACAGTTGCATTAATAGTTTGGTAGGCAAATTATTCACTGATAAATTATATTCTATAGGGACAATGGAGGGAGCATTGAGAGCAATTTGGGAGAGGTTGAAAGAGTTCTGGGTCATTAAGATTGGACACAACTAGTATCAGTTTTTTTTTAGAAAGAATGGGATGCGATGAGAATTAAAAAGGGATCCTAATGACTATTCAAGAATTATGCCTTGCATGTTCAAAGGTGAAAAGAGGGAGTGAAAATAGAGGAGCAACTGATTATCACAGTGTTGATATGGATCCAGTTTTGGGAAATTCCAGAATCATTAAAAACATTGGAAGTGGTGAGAAAATTGGAAAAAGAAATTGGAGAGTGGTTGATGTAGGTTTCTTTGATATCAAGGGTAGAGAAACAAGAATTACTAAGCATGGTGGAAATCGATAGTACTCGACTAGTTAAAGACTCATTGAGGGTGGTTGGCCTTGATAAGGATCCAATTGTAGTAGTGCTGAGATATGAGAGATTAGGGACAGTATGTGCCTATTGTACTAAGATAAGCTATGATCACAAAAATTGTAATCGGATGTTGGAAGACATAAAGAAAGATCGGCTGCAAGAAGACAAAATAGGTGAATGAGTAAGAGCGGACCAAGTCGGAATAAAGGTGAAGCTGAAGGAGAATGAGAAAACAAAAGGAGAAAGAGGGTTCCATAACTCCCAACCTTTTAGGTGCAAAAAATCACTACCAGACTGTCTCATTGATGGATTTTCAAGTCTAAATTTCAATGATAAAGGCATGGATAATATGAGGGAGAAAATAATAGTTGAAAGAGATAATGAAGGTGAAAAGGAGAATGTATGGAGATATAGAAAGGTAGTGGCTGCAAATGAAAAGTAGAAATTGCTACAGTATCAAAATAGTAATTCAGCTGAAACAAATTCAAGAGATATTCTGATTGAAATAAACTATAATAAGATGTCCAACCGTGAATACAATGGCAAGTTTAAAAGAGTGAAACAAATGGCTAGAATGGGACAAGAAGGGTTAGAGCAGCGGAGTGAAATGAAGAGAAGGGCAAAGGAGGATATAGAGATGGAGTTGGTCGATCGGAGTATGGATATTGCTAAAATAGAAAAACTGAAGAAGGTGGAGGGTGCCAACCTTTTAGTGGCACTCGTAGCACCATGGGAGTCCTTATGTGGAACTGTCGGAGTTTGGAGAGACCCCTAACAGTCCACAACCTTAAAGAGATATGCCAATCTCACTCCCTCGAGGTAATTTTTCTCTGTGAAACTAAAAATCAATCTCGAAATGTTAAGCGAAAATTCAGATCATGTGACTATTCAAGTTTCACAATTGTGGATCCAATAGGCTTATCAGGAGGTATTGCTCTTGCATGGAAAGATTATGTGAAGGTAAGAATTATTGAATAAAAATTCGTTTTTAATATTGACTCAAGTGAAGGACGAAAACAAGAATTTAGTATAGAGGCTTGTAACTGTGTATCTAAGCACCAATGAGCAGACACATTTGAGGCAGTTTGAGGATCTTTCGATCTAGCTCTAGCAATTTAATGGTAATTTCATTTATTTTTGGTGATTTTAATGCTATTAGGAGTCAAGAAGAGGAGGGAGAAAATATTTATTTAGTTGTTTTCATTGACAATTTTAATATATTCATTGATGACAATCATATTATGAAATTAGGAATGATAGGCCAACGATACACATGATCTAACAGAAGGACTGGAGATGATTTAATTAAGGAATGACTTGATCGATTCATGGCTGGACAGGTCTAGAGGAATAACTATGATGCTACAGTGGTTAAAAGGTTAGCTGAGGTGGTGTAGGGTGGAAGAGGTAAGAAAAATTATCTTGGAGGCTTGGGATATAGAATTTCAAGGCTCTTCTATGTTCTCTCTGGCCAAAAAATTGAAATTATGTCGTCACAGACTAGTTCATTAACATCAACACACTCGAGCTAACTCAAAGAACGCTATTGAAAACTTAACCTTAAGAATTGAACAGTTGAGAAATGAAAATATTCATGGAGGGGTTGAATTGATTGACTTGAAGAATAAATTAGAAGATGAGTTCAATAAGAAGGAGAGTTATTGGAAAGAGAAGTCGAGATGCAAGTGGCTCGAGGAAGGGGATAAAAACACAAAGTTCTTTCACCAAAAGTTTCAGGCCAAAAACCAGAAAAATAAAATCTGGAAATTAACGAGAACTAATGGTAAAATAGTTTCGGACCCTGAGAGTATTACACTAGTGGTTGAAAATTATTTTAAAAGATTTTTTGAGTTGCTGACCAGATGGATCCTGAAAATATTTTTGATGATTTTCAACGCTTCGGTTACAGCTTCTACGAACCGGAGGCTGACGAAACTTGTATCTTTGAAGGAAACAAAGCGGGCTCCGTTCAATGTTTGTACTCAAAGCGCTCCAGAAGATGATAATTTTACTGCAAAAGTTTTCAAGTATTATTGGGATATAATAGGAGCAGATGTATACAAGGCAGTGGCTAGTTTTTTTTTTGGAACAATTCTCAAAAGTCTTAACCATACACAAATCTGCTTGATTTCCAAAATATCTTATGTCAGAGATATGACACAGGTCAGACCTATGAGAGCAACTCCAATAGTACAAAAGTAGAGTTTCTTCTCTAACATAAAAGAACTTTGAAGCATTGAAGTGAGAAAGTATTAAGTTCCTTCATGCGGACCAAGAAAAAGAATCCCTCTTCAGAGAAACTCTTACAATCTAATGGAATCTTGACACATGACAAATTAATTAAAAAAATATATTAAAATATATAATATATATTAAAATAATAATTAAATTATAATTAATTAAATTTGTTTACATAAAAAAATAAATTTAATTTTTACACCTTATAAAATATTCTTTGGTTGGGTTGCTTACTTTTATTTATAAGAGTAAAGTATCGTTTTTGTCCCCAACGTTTGGGATAAGTCATATTTGTGTCCCTAACGTTTAAATCGTCCTATTTGTATCCTTAACGTTTATAAAAGTGATTCAATGTTATCCTATCATCAATTATACTAACAAATCAAATTATATTTTTCAATTATTCTCACTTGATGTATTCATTCTCAATTAGGTCTCACTTGGATGTATTTGATTTTAATATTATACCCACTATTTGTGTTTAGATTTAATTATATCCCTAGAAAAGTGAATTATGTAAATGTTGTAGGAATTAGTTTCAACATTTGATGAGCTATTTTTTGGAGTAGATCATCGATTTTATCCCAGACATTTGTATTCTAACTTCAAGAAGAGATTTTTAAAACTCAAACTAAAGCGCTCATGATTGTAATTGACGGCAGGATAACATTGAATCACTTTTACAAACGTTAGGGATACAAATAGGACGATTTAAACGTTAGGGACACAAATAGGATTTACCCCAAACGTTGGAGACAAAAACGATACTTTACTCTATTTATAAAATTTGAAATACTAACCACATTACAAAACTAACTGTTGTAAAATTAACCATTGAAAACTAGTTGTTACTATGTTACCGTTATTATTAATAAATTAATATTTTATTACTCTATATATACTACTTACATACACTTCTATTCTCCAAAAAATGTTAGGACAGGAAGATTTTGCACCATACCATCAATTTATCCAAAGAAATACCCAACTTTAAAATAGGTAGCAGCATAGACAGTTAAAGAGGACTTGATTGAATACATATGGTAATTTCACAATGCTTGTCGTCAACTATAGAACTTAACTATGTTTTTTTATATTAAATAATTTTACAAATTAGTTTAATCTCGAATTATATATTGTGTATTGTTGTTATATATGAATTTTTTTTAATATTCATATTT
>NC_029788.2:104612313-104615278 GCF_000816755.2 Arachis ipaensis
TAATAGTGAATTTTTTAATTTATAACTTTAAATAATATTATTGTAAAACAAATAGTAACTACATTAATTTTAATTATTTTAATTAATTAATTAAGTGGGAGAAAAAGAGAGAGATGCTTTGAGTTCCTAATTACTATTTATGATGCAAAATCTAATATGAAATTACTTTTTATGACAGGTGGGCTATAAATAAGGATTGGGATGAGTTCCCTATTGGAGATGGTCTAAGCCTCTCTTCAATGTTTTATAAGATTTTATCAAAGATTCTAATTCATAGTTTATAGAGCTTCATGAATAAATTAATAAGCCCAAATCAGAGTGCATTTCTAAAAGACAGACTTATATTTGACAACATCTTTATCGCTTATAAATGTATACACTATCTGAAAACAAAAAAATTTGGGCTGAAAAGTGAAATGGTAGTTAAACTAGATATGAGTAAAGCCTATGATAGAGTTGAGTGAAATTTTTTTATAGTTTATTATGCAAAAAATGGATTTTGGTACTAGATGGATTTCTTGGATAAAAGAATTAGTCAATACTGTTTCTTACTCTGTTCTTGTAGAAGGTCAACCATATGGCTACTTTAGGCCAACAAGGGACATCCGTCAAGAAAATCTCTTGTCTCTATATCTTTTTCTATTTTATGTAGAAGGTCTTTCCTATTTATTACACAAAGTAGAGCAGAACAAGACAATTCAAGGTATCCAGATTCATAGAAGATCCCCAAGAATCAATCATTTACTATTAGCAAATGACTCTATCTTATTCTGTAATGCCACGAAAGAATCAAGTACAAATTTATTGGTTGTCCTCTATGAATATGAGATAATTAGTGGTCAGAAAGTTAATCTTAACATGTCAGTAGTTTTCTTCAGTCAGAATATCTTTATAGAAAGAAGATTCCAGTTAGCTTCTATTCTTAACATTGGGCACGTTGGGACTCAAGATAAATAATTAGGCTTACCGTTAGTCACCCAGAGATCAAAGAAAGATACCTTTGGCCTATTAAAGACAAGGTTTACAAGAGGATACAATCTTGGAAACGGAATCTTTTATCTGTAAGAGGGAGACATGAATTTATTAAAGCGATTGGGAAGGCAATACCGATTTATACACTGTCATGTTTTAGATTGCCAGATTCAATACTTGATGATATTCATTGTATTCTGATGTAATTTTGGTGGGGTCAGAGAGGGTCAAAGCGCAAGATGGCATAGATAAGTTAAGATGTCATAGATAAGTTAAGATGTCATGACTAAACCGAAGAAGGAAGGGAAACTGGGCTTTAAGGATCTGTGAGCATAGAATTTAGCCCTACTTGAAAAACAGCTCTGACACATTACTATTAAACCCAACTTCCTGCTTGCTCAGCTACTGAAAGAAAAATACTATAGATATACTTTTACTCTTCAGGCGAAGAAAGGGTTTTATCTTTCATGGGGTTGGAAGAATATTTTGGAAAGAAAAAAAAAGTTGAGAAGGGTCTGAATTGAAATGTAGGAAATGGTTCTAACGTCTGAAGTTGGTAAGATCCCTGGCTACACCCCATACCCATTCTATATCAGCCACAACAATAACCCAGATACAACAATATTTTGGGTGAAAGACTTAAACAGCACAAAAACAGTGGAATAGGAAGTTAATTGAAGATACCTTTCCTACAGAGATCAGTGCTCGCATCATATCCACTCCATTAAATACTGAAGGTGTTGATAAATTACAATGGGTTGGAAACAAAAAGAAGCAATATGAAGTCGTTTCAGGATATTTGGTGGCCTATAGTTTCAATCATGCACCCATAGAGCAAATACTCCCTTTGATCCGGAACACAACATCTGGAAGAAAATTTGGGGAATTAAAATTCAATCTAAGATACAAATTTTTATTTGGAGGTCATGCCACAAAAAATTACTAGTGTTGAGTCTCTTCCATCGTCGCTTCTCGACAACCTCTTTTTGTGCCCCAGATATCGTTTAGAGAATGAGTCAATCATCCATTGTTTGCTTTATTATAGACCTGATGATACGTGCTTCAAATATTCATAATATGAAGAAATCAAATATTATTTAATAGTTATTAGGATATTTTGATGTATTTTGATTTTTGTTTATTTAGTTACTAAATTGGGCTTTATGTTTGTGGGCTGTAGAGTTTTTTTTTAACCTAATAAGAGGTTATAAATACCTCTTTAGCTATTGTAGTCATAATATTAAGTGATTAGAGGTGCCAAAACACTTTTTTGATTTCGTGATGAAACCTTGGTGTGGACAAGTGAGGTTGAGTGAGTCCCTCTCTTGTTGCACGAGAAATTGGGTAGAAGGTTAAGAAATTCCTTCGATTCAATTCTCAAATTATAATATAGATAAATTAGGTTGAGGAGTCCATCTATTGTTACATAAAAAAAATTGGATAAAAAGTAGAGTGATTCTCTTTGTATTCAATTTCAATCTATCTTTTTTGTTTTTGTTTGAAATTGAATACACAGAGAATCACTCTACTTTTTATTCAATTTCTTGATATAACAAGAAAGAGACTCTTCAACCTAACTTGTCCACATCATAGTTTGATAATTGAATCGAAATGACTCCTCAATCTTCTACCCAATTTTCCGTGCAACAAGAGAGTGACTCACTCAATCTCATTTGTTCACACCATAATTTCATCACGAAACCAAAAAAGTGCTTTGGCACCTCTAATCACTCAATATTGTGACTACAATAGCTAAGGATGTCTTTATAACCTCTTATTAGGTTAAAACAAAGAAACTCTAAAGCTCACAAACATAAAGCCCAATTTGGTACCTAAATAAACAAAAATCAAAATGCATCAAAATAACCTAATAACTATTAAATAATATTTGATCTCTTCATATCACGAACATTTGAAGCATGTATCATTCTCTTCCTATTCAAAAAACATTCGTCTCCGAATCTTGTAGCTGAAAAACTAGTATATGAAAAAA
>NC_029788.2:104615329-104616600 GCF_000816755.2 Arachis ipaensis
GTATATGAAAAAAGTATAAAGAAGATATTTTCTTTTTATTTTATTATATTTTTATATTTTTCTCCTTTTTAAAATTTTTTTTTTGCACTATATGCTTTTTTTTAATTTTTTAAAATATAAAATTAACAAGAACGACAGAATAATAATAAAATACAAACAAGAAAGATAAGAACATAAAGAAGGACATGAGCACGTTGGACTCTTTTTTTTTATTTTTTTTATACAAAAAGAATAGCCATAGATTAATAAGGATTAATCTAATACCTGAGTTTTGATACCAAATGATATATATAAAAAAAGAAGCTAAACAATATAAGAATTGAAATTGAATAGAAAAGATAAATTGTAATTGAAATGAAACAATAAAGATAAATTGAAATTGAATATAAATAGAATCACTCTACTTTCTATCAAATTTCTTGACGCAACAAAAAAGGAACTCCTCAACCTAACTTGTCCGCATTATAGTTTGGGAATTGAATTCAAGGGACTCTTCAACCTTCTACCTAATTTCTCGATGCAACAAGAGAGGGACTCACTCAACCTCACTTGTCCACATCATAGTTTCATCATGAAACCAAAAAGTGATTTGGTACCTCTAATCACTCAATACTGTGACTACAATAACTAAGAATGTATTTATAACTTCTTATTAAGTAAAAATTAAAAAATTTTAAAGTCCACAAACATAAAGCCCAATTTAATAATTAAATAAATAAAAATTAAAATACATTAAAATAACCTAACAACTATTAAATAATATTTAATTTTTCATATCACAAACATTTAAAATACGTATCATCTGCCCCTATTATTTAGAACGCTTTCCCCTTTGTTGGAGCTTTTATATCAAGTGAGTACTCTAATTTTGCTAGCTGGTGGTACTCTGTGTTCAATGGTGACCTTAATGATGAACCTTCATTAGTACTTTTTACTGCCCTTTATTTTTAAATTTAGAAATCCCAAAACTTATAATTTTTTTAAGGAAAAGAAACCACATCAGAAGCTATCCTAGCAAATAGCAATAGCAGGAACTTACCTTCGAAGATGAAGCCAGATGCAGTTAATTTCTTTTTTTTCTCGAGAACCTTCCTTTGTCTTTAGTTATTCGATCTATTTAATGAGTTTTTATTGTTTTAATGGAAAATATAGTGAGAATTTAAAATTCTCAGTAGATATGATAATTTTTTTTGGTTTCCATTAGTCACATAAAATATCGTGGTTATCACAATTATATAAAAATAATTATTTTAATACAACGTAAAAATATA
>NC_029788.2:104617090-104626345 GCF_000816755.2 Arachis ipaensis
AAGACAAAAACAATAACAAATTTATATTAAATAATCATAAAACAAAAAAAATCATAATCATAATTATACTCACTCAATAAAAATAAAATAAGACAAAAAAAAAAAAACCACACAATTCTCTTTGAGGACAATTCGTCCTATCAAAACATCACCACCACCTAAAAATGAGTGCTCTGTATTTTATAACATCACCCACCTCTAAACCTCCATGATTTTTTGGGCTTTAAATCATTTTCCATTTTATTGTTGGTAGGCCTCTACTTCCATCAGGCTTACCCTAGAAAAATCTTGATTGCAAAGATACAATTTTTGCTGCCACCTGTTTAGGAACATTAAACAATATGCAAATCAATGATTAACCATTAACGATTTGGTTTTGTATTACACGATTCCATCATCCCATTGGAAAGAAAAATTTAGCAATACGCAAATCTAACAACCCTTATATCATATGAAGCACGGACACTTTGTTGAGTTGTTGTGTTCGCGTGTCGGACACATTTTGGATACGACACTCATCGATACTCGTTCGATACGCGTGTCTGCCGTATCTAACTGGTGCGGAATTTATAACCACAAACTAATCGGCAAGTGCACCGCATCGTACCAAGTAATACCTCAGGTGAGTGAGGGTTGATTCCACGAGGATTGATGAATCAAGCAACAATGATTGAGTGATTGGCTTAGTCAGACAAACAGAAAATGGTGTTTGAAGGTTCAAAAGCATTAACAGTAATTTCAGAGAATTAAAAGCAGACAGTAAATTGAAGTGAATAATATATGAGAAAACAGTTAAGGCTTCAGAGATATCTATTTTCCGGATTGACTTTTCTTACTAACTATTTTAATCATGCAAGATTCAATTCATGACAAACTATATATGACTAAGCCCTAATTCCTTAGACCTTCTTAGTCTACTCTAACTTTCATCAACCGCCAATTATTTGGTCACTTAATTCCAATTAGAGGATGAAGTTCAATTCTAGTTTATATGCCACAGAAACTCTAATTACCCAAATATAAAAGGATTATACGTCACGTATCCCGTTAAGTCCAGATAATTAGAAGTTTAGGAGAAATTATTTTCAAGCTGTTGTTTAAGTAAAGAGCTTTTCCAAGTTATACAAGAACTCAATTAGAACAAGGGTCATACTTCCATTCCACCCAAATTCATAAGATAAAGAACGAAAACAATTCTTGAAATAGAAATCAATACATGAATTAAAATAGAAAAATAATAGTATCAATCCATACAATAGATAGAGCTCCTAACCTTAACAGTGGAGGTTTAGTTGCTCATGGTTTAGAGAGAAAACTAGGATTCTGAAAAACTGTAAATTGCAGAATGAGGTAGAAGAGAAGAGAGGATCCCTGAAGGACTGATTCTTTTCCCTTTTATATCTAATTCTAATTAATGTAAAATATATTTTCTAAAAATTAAATAATATCTTTTCCTAATTATAAATAACATAAAAATTAAATCAAAATTAATTAATTTCAGCGCAGCTTTGTACGAGTGCTTGGGGACCACTTGGGGCATTTGGATCCATACTGAACTTGGAAATTCCCAAGTTCAGCGTGGAGGAGGCAGCAGCGTTTTGCTTGTTTCCCTTTGAGTCCACGCTGAACTTGGAAATGTGGTGCATGCTTCCCTGGGAGCTTTCAAGTTCCACGCTGAACTTGGCAGGGGCCAAGTTCAACGTGGAGGAGGCAGAGGTTGCTGGAGAAGAAGTATGCACTATTATATATCGTTGGAAAGCCCTGGAAGTTAGCTTTCCAATGCCGCTAAAATCACATCCATTAGATCTCTGTAGCTCAAGTTATTCTTGTTTGAGTGCAAGGAGGTCAGGATTGACAGCATCATTCGCTTTCTCCCTTTTCTGCTACAAAACTCCGTCAAATCCCTCCGAATGCTACCTGAAATAAATAGAATTGTGCACAACTCAAAGTAACATCTATAGTGGCCAAAAGATATTTAAATTTTGATTAAACTTAGCAATTCAAGTGCAAATTCACAAGGAAAAGATAGATAAGATGCTCACGCATCACAATACCAAACTTGAATTGTTGCTTGTCCTCAAGCAACCAAAACTAATATAGGCCTAGGATGTGAATTTGTATGAGAGTGAATGTCCGATTAAGCTCGTGTCTCTTCTTGAAACGGGGTTTACAACTGCAATACTGAATAGGGTTGGCATCTCACGATCCTTTGAATAAGAAGAATGTTACTGTCATCTGGAATTAGAATCCGAATAATATTATGAATTCTCTAGTCTTTTATACTTCAGTTTAATCCTTGAACACAGCAAATTTCCTTTTGGTGCTTTGCACCTTGAGCCTAGCCGTGACTTTAAATGTTTTATCTCAATGGTTACTTAACACAAAAACACCACAAGCACTTAACTGGGAAACTCTCTTTAAGTTCTAATTTTTCTTTCAGTTACTCCCAGAAAGTGGTGCTCAAAGCCTTGGGCATACTCTGCTAAATGCATTTGGTCTCGACTCTAAATATTTTGTCTCAAGGATTACTTGACACAAGAACACCACAAGCATATGACTAAGAAAACAACTCTTTGAGCTTTTAATCATGTCTGACCTCCTTAGTCTTTGATGCTCAGAGCCTTGGACCTTGCTTTTATTTTTCTTTTGCTGTTTCTTTTGCTTCAAGGATTAAGCTTTCACTAATTTCAGAGAAGTCATAATAGTTCTCTAAATTCATGTTCCTTATACATCAACATCCTTTGATTTAAATTCAAATATGCACTGTTCATATCATGCATTCAAAATCACAAATAATACCACCACATTTAAGTAAATAAGACTATTATTCAATATAACTCAATCTCTCATGCAATACATCTTTTTCTTTCTTTTTTTTCTCAAGCTCAGTGAGTAATACATGAGACATCCTTCAGAATAAAAATCAAGTAGCAAAATAAATAGTAAATTGAACTAGAACTTAGAAATTGAAATAACAATTGATCATGCAATAACAAAAACAAAACAGCAGAAAACCAGAACATAACATAGTAAGAACGGGAAGGAATAAAGAATGAAAGTGTTGGGAATAAGGAGTATGACCACAATCCAATCAACCACGTGTCAAATAATTTGTTATTGTTATTATATTAAAATGTTAATATAATAAGGTCCTTGATTAAGTTTAGAGATATATCATTGTGATAGTGATCATAATATTGAGAGATAAATCTTCTATAATTTAATCTAAATTGTTCTTAGTCGTAGGATTATTAAAAAGGACATCAATAATCCGGAAAGATCAATATATATATAATGGTCTTCATTGGATGAAGATTAATAGATCTCATTTATTAAATTATATATATAAATGGTGCATATAGAGATATGACCATTGAACTGACTCACTTTGAGAATTCCTAATGGTTATAATTACCGCATATTTGTCAATAGGATATTCTCAAGATGAACATAGTAATAGAGTTTCCTTTGACCTGCGACTATCATAGTAATTAACAATGTATTTATTATACTTTGATTCCGGACACCTAATACCCTATGGTGCTAGTTGAATGGATATTTGGTATGATTTAAATACTTGTAGAATTAATGATTAGTCAGTAAGGAATCCGTCAACTCTCGGTAAAGAGTTTGAGCTCTGATTATAATGACTGAGATGAATAAAACCTTGGCCAATGGGATTGAATGAATGAAGAAATGAGTTTCTTAGGTCATTCACAGTTCATTATAATAATGGTAACAAGTTAGAGTTTGACAATTAAACCATACTCTAAGGGTTAACCAAGACCTGGAAAGATGGAAGGAATTATACTTTGTTCTTCTGAGGTTCTTAGTAAAAATATATTACTTCATACTATCGGGTCGTTGAGCAGTGTTGCTAGACGCCAACCTTGATTAGTAAATTTAGTATGACTAATTTACTACCCGCTTAGTATTGAACCTATGGGGTCACACACTAACGAGTGTTCTAATCTTTGCTATAGAATTATTTAATTATTATTTTGATTTGATCAAATAAATAATTATATTAATTTAAATAGAATATTATTATATTCTTTGCTAGCACCAAGAATATAATAATAGTATGATAATTGAGAATATTAAATGAGATTTGAGAATAATAGGTTATTCTATTTTTTAATTTGGATGAGATCCTAACTGATTCTGTTTCAAATTGAGTTACGATATGATTCATAAATTTGAAGGATTCAGATTTAGAATTTTAAGATATGATTTAAATTTGAATTGAGATTCAAATTTAAAATCAGTAACAAATCTTATACTATATATATGTATGCCAAGAGTAGAGGAATGTGACAGAGACAAGAATAACAAGAGTTTTATTCCGTTACCTCTACACACATAAACGTATGTGAGCCTGATTCTTGGAGAAGAATTTTATGGCGTGCAAAGAGTTTCAAGAGGTTTCTCAATTTAGATCAGATGTCCATTGGTCAAGGAGTTGACAGCAAAGGTTGGTCTCGGTATGGATACACATAGCGCCTTCGTACCATCGAAGGAGAAAGTGATTTTTACTAGCGTACACAGGTATTTAGATCTGATCTATATATTGTATATTATTGGAATAAATTTTAAGCACAAAATAGATCTTTAAGGATTACTTTCTTTTCTTCCGCTGCGTGTTATGAACACATAGTAATCCTTCAGTAAAGAAAAGAAAGTAATCCTTAAAAATCTATTTTGTACTTAAACTTTATTCCAATAATATACAATATATAGATCAGATCTAAATACCTGTGTACGCTAGTAAAAATCACTTTCTCCTTCGATGGTACGAAGGCGCTATGCGTATCCACACCGAGACCAACCTTTGCTGTCAACTCCTTGACCAATGGACATCTGATCTAAATTGAGAAACCTCTTGCAACTCTTTTCACGCCATAAAATTCTTCTCCAAGAATCAGGCTCACATACGTTTATGTGTGTAGAGGTAACGGAATAAAACTCTTGTTATTCTTGTCTCTGTCACATTTCTCTACTCTTGGCATACATATATATAGTATGAGATTTGTTACTGATTTTAAATTTGAATCTCAATTCAAATTTAAATCATATCTTAAAATTCTAAATCTGAATCCTTCAAATTTATGAATCATATCATAACTCAATTTAAAACAGAATCAGTTAGGATCTCATCCAAATTAAAAAATAGAATAACTTAGTATTCTCAAATCTCATTTAATATTCTCAATTATCATACTATTATTATATTCTTGGTGCTAGCAAAGAATATAATAATATTCCATTTGAATTAATATAATTATTTATTTGATCAAATCAAAATAATAATTAAATAATTCTATAGCAAAGATTAGAACACTCGTTAGTGTGTGACCCCATAGGTTCAATACTAAGCGGGTAGTAAATTAGTCATACTAAATTTACTAATCAAGGTTGGCATCTAGCAACACTCCTCAACGACCCGATAGTATGAAGTAATATATTTTTACTAAGAACCTCAGAAGAACAAAGTATAATTCCTTCCATCTTTCCAGGTCTTGGTTAACCCTTAGAGTATGGTTTAATTATCAAACTCTAACTTGTTACCATTATTATAATGAACTGTGAATGACCTAAGAAACTCATTTCTTCATTTATTCAATCCACTTTGCCAAGGTTTTATTCATCTCAGTCATTATAATCAGAGCTCAAACTCTTTACCGAGAGTTGACGGATTCCTTACTGACTAATCATTAATTCTACAAGTATTTAAATCATACCCAATATCCATTCAACTAGCACCCTAGGGTATTAGGTGTCCGGAATCAAAATATAATAAATACATTGTTAATTACTATGATAGTCGCAGGTCAAAGGAAACTCTATTACTATGTTCATCTTGAGAATATCCTATTGACAAATATGCGGTAATTATAACCATTAGGAATTCTCAAAGTGAGTCAGTTCAATGGTCATATCTCTATATGCACCATTTATATATATAATTTAATAAATGAGATCTATTAATCTTCATCCAATGAAGACCATTATATATATATTGATCTTTCCGGATTATTAATGTTCTTTTTAATAATCCTACGACTAAGAACAATTTAGATTAAATTATAGAAGATTTATCTCTCAATATTATGATCACTATCACAATGATATATCTCTAAACTTAATCAAGGACCTTATTATATTAACATTTTAATATAATAACAATAACAAATTATTTGACACGTGATTGATTGGATTGTGGTCATACTCCTTATTCCCAATAATCTCCCACTTGCACGAGAGCCAATCATGATAGATTGGATCTTGGGCATACTATTATCATAATAATCTCTCACTTGCACTAGAGCCAATCAATCATGTGTATAATTTTTCAATGCACATTTGTGTTTATCAAAACTCTTTTGACCTTAAACACCTTAACTTTTGAGCATATGTGCTTGACCTTTTACAAAATACACTTAGTGCATAATAAATATCATATTTTCTCAAAACATGAAATCTCCCACTACAATAGTGCATAATTTTATTTTAAGGACAATCCTTATTGAACATGATTATAAAAAATCTAAGTAACCATTAGATCTATCTTTATAGAATTGTATCATTGTACAAATAGGCTACTTTTTTCAAAAAATTAGTTTGACGATCAAACATTTTATACTTTCAGAAGAAAGTATATCCTCTGATTGTTCACCTTATCTTCCTTCAGGGGAAAATTTCTTTTCTAAAAAGAATTTAACCTCTTATCACAAACACTTCGTCTTAAGAAGGATGATAGAAATAATACTCATTATTTCTTTAGGGTAACCAATAAATCTCATTTATCGAACCTAATATCAATTCTATTGTTGTGCAATCTCTTAACATATATAAGACATCTTCAAACTCTAATGTTCTTGAGTTTCAGCTTATACCTTTTCCATATCTCATATGGGTAAAAAATTGATTTAGTGAGAAATTTGTTAATTTAGCAATATTTCTAAAACGTAGTCTAAATATTTAACAAACAGTGATCCTCAACTAAATCAAATTCCATGTTTCTTTAAACATGATGGAGTACATAGAGTACTAGTATTTGTGCGTTGAGAGAATCTCATTCTCTATTCAATAGAATATCAATTAGATATTAGAGATTTCACTTTAAACTCTTATAGTAAAAATACTCAATATCTTTATTATTGGTCAAACCAAACCTTAAGAGCAATTTTGATTTGCATCCTCAATACTCATATTGAATTTTTCCAAAAAGATCACAAACCTTAATCATATTAAGAAAATTTTGTTTGTAACAAAATAAATCTCCAAAAATGCTTGCAAGAACAATTCTCGCTAAAGCCATTTGCCTAATGGCATTCCAACTTCTAAAGTTATTTAATTCAAAATATATTGCCCAATACTCGCACTAGTTTAAATACAATATTTGATAGTCATACTATCTTACTTTGGGCACCATACATTTTTTCAAGATGTTTAGTAGTAAATAGTGAGTATATAGAACTCATGGTTATCAAAACTACCCATATTGTAGTAAAATAATATTTTAGATACTTCATAAGTACTGACTATTCCATCACCAATTTTATTGGACAATATTATTTCAATAGGATTATCATGTCCATGATAACCCTTTCATACATAAGAACAATTTTCAATGTATAGTCAATTTATTTCTTTCAAGTATGTCATACGAAAACTAGACATATTTAAAAATTAAAATATGAAAGTAAATAAGAAATCTATATTTCTGACAAAATTATTTAGAATCATGAATGAGTACCTTGGTTGTCAAGTTGTTACTCATACCTATTCTAAATAAACATGATTAAATTGTATCCCATACAATTATAATCCCAAATAATTATCTGGTTGTCAGACAATTATTTAACTGAATTATATTTTATATCCCTAGGTTGTCTAGGTTCAAGTATAAAATTAATTCTCCTTATACATCATCATATGCATAAATAAATTCTATCTTTGAGTACAAGTCTCCTGGTTGTCAGGTCTTTCCTTGTAAACAAGAGATAAATTTATTTTTTTTTGGCAATCTCCTAACTTTTAGAATTTATCTCTATCGTTAGAGAATTTTTCATCAGTACTCATAGATTAAATTTTATACTCCCAAGTTGTCTAGGCAAAATATAAAATTAAATCCCTAATACATCAAATGTATATACTGATTATTATCTTGAAAATAAAACTCCTGGTTGTCAGGCCGCTCTTTATAATCAAGAATATTAGAAAAACTAATTTCTAATATTATAGTGTTCAAAACACATAAATCAAATCAAAATTTGATTTTTTTCATATACTAACGTTTAGCCTTAAAAAATTATCAAATCAAATTTGACCTTTATATATACACTTATATATATAAGAAACAAACAAAAGATATTTTGCATCTCATTCCTTTTATTGTGATCAAAATCACAATAAAATGTAATATATAAATAAAATCAAATAAAATATTTGATTATAAATATAACTTTTATATTAAAAGAATGATAATTTAATCACAATGAAATAATTAAAATAAATTAACTATTAATTTATTAGAAAGCCATCTCAATAGAAATAACTGCATCGCATGCTTAAAAAAAATTTGAATTAATCCTATTAATTCACAAATTTAAGAAAATAGGAATAAAAATTAACACAAAAAAGCCAAAGCTCTGATACCACTGAAGGATTACCATGTGTTCATAACACGCAGCGGAAGAAAAGAAAGTAATCCTTAAAGATCTATTTTGTGCTTAAACTTTATTCCAATAATATACAATATATAGATCAGATCTAAATACCTGTGTACGCTAGTAAAAATCACTTTCTCCTTCGATGGTACGAAGGCACTATGCGTATCCACACCGAGACCAACCTTTGCTGTCAACTCCTTGACCAATGGACAACTGATCTAAATTGAGAAACCTCTTGCAACTCTTTGCATGCCATAAAATTCTTCTCCAAGAGAAAGAAACTCAACCACCTCAGTTATCCTAGTGGTCGTTTCATTTTTCAGGCTGTGCTCCTCCATGAAGATGATTCACCTCCCTTGGTGCCATTAAAATAAACAGAAAAGTCACAAGCGAAGCGACAACACCAAACTTAAAAGTTTGCTTGTCCTCAAGCAAAGAAAATCTAAAAACAGGGAGGAACATAAAAAGTGCACAGAGGATGAAAAATAAAAATTAAAAAAAATAATAAAAGGAAAAGAAAAGTTAAAACTAATTAAAATTTAAGTATTATTATATGTTTTTTTTGTTTTTTTTTTGTATT
>NC_029788.2:104626433-104631078 GCF_000816755.2 Arachis ipaensis
TTTAACAACATTTAATATTTTTAATAATTATGTAAAATTAAAAATAATTAATTTAAGTGAGTAAATATAAAATAAAAAATTAATTAAATTAAATATAAAATTACTCATTAGAATAAAAAGACAAAAGTGTAAGGAGATTTTAAATTTTACATGAGTAAAAGAGTTAATAAGATAAAGTTATTAATTAGGATATGTCTAATAAGTTTTAATATATTTATAAAAAGGCATTAATAATTCCAAAAAGCATGATAGCCTGGTGGTTACAAATCTCTTTATTTTCCAGGAGTGCCAGGTTGGAACCCAGCAGGTGACACCGCGTTAAATTTTTTTAAAATGCACGTGCTGACGTCATCTTGCGGTCTGACCGATCCGGTTCGGTCTACGGTTCAGTCCGGTTTTCATCGGGTCTTCCGAGTTTGACCGGTTCGTCTGTTTGTGCGGTTCGATTGTTAACTCGGACCGATTAAAAGTCCGGTTCACCGATTTTCCAGTCGAACCGGCCGGTCCGGTCCGAATTTGATAACTATGGTTCCAGCAGTTTGCCGCATCAACGGATGCTTTGTTTTGCTTAACCTTTTCTTCTCTTTATTTGCACACACGATTTATATTGGTGATATATTGGGGAGGGGGTTCAGGAGTGTATGGGTTGGGAATGGGACCACGGGTGGATAATGGGATAAAAAGAAAGGGAATCTGGTTAGGGGGATCAGGTGAATGGAAAAAAGGGGAGAATCAATCAGAGATGGCATGTGATTTGGATGAGATTTGATGAGGAGATATGATTCCACGCTGAACGTGAAAGGGGGCAAGTTCAGCGCCGTAGCCCCCGTATGTATTCTTCCTCCCCATGCTGAATTCTTCTTCTTCTTCTTCTTCTTTCTTTATTTTTTTTTTACGCTGAACTTGGAAGTGGCCAAGTAGACCATCCCGAACGCAAACTCCTTTGTGTGCATGCATCCACGTTGAACTTGGGAAATTCCAAGTTCAGCGTGGAGTCTGGCCCTTGTTCATGTTGTTTGCGTCATTCTGCACGCACACTCCACGTTGAACTTGGGAAATCCCAAGTTCAGCGTGGAGCTGGCAGAATTGACCTTCTCTAGAGTGTTCAAAAATTCTTCTAAGTGTTCGATTCCTATTTTAAAATTTCTGCATGATCAAAACACAAGTAAAACAACGGAAAAATAGTAAAAACTAAATAAAAAAATCAAATAAATAATAAAACTACTACTACGAAAAATAGATTAAGGATACGAAATCATCGGGCTGCCTTCCGACAAGCGCTTCTTTAACGTCACTAGCTTGATACTTGATTATTGAAGTTTCTTCCTCTTCTTCCAGTTGGTTAAAAGAAATGTCTCCAAGGGGGGAGAGGTGAAGATTAGTGCCCCCTGATATAATTTCCTCCTAACAAGCTTTCTTTTATTGTGATTAGATTGATTCACCTTGCTTGTTGGGGTAGATGTTGGATTATTTTTTGCTGACCTTTTCTTTTTCATCGATATTTTCTTCTGTTTCTTAGTCACAATCCCCTTTTCAGTGCTTTCCTTGGTTGCCTTCACTTCTTTGATTTTAAAATTTGGGTGTTGTGTGATGGTTAGAATGTACCCTTAATCAAGAACTTCTTGAATTGGTGGTTCAATAAATTCATTATCTATGCCAGTTTCTACTTCATTGGAGTGTAGATTCCCATAATTGTCTTCATCCCTTACAACCTCATTTGTTTCTGCATCTTCCTTCTTTGTTGGCACATCTTCCTCCTTTATTTTTGCATCTTCCTCTTCTTCCATGTGTGAGGGTGGAAAGTACTCTAATTCATTGGAGTGTAAACTCCTTTGATTGATTTTCTCACTTACTTCTATAGGATCTTGAATTATATCTCTTGGGAAGGAGTTTGCTTGCTCCTCTTCCCGTGACTTGATAATCGACTGCACATGTTTCTCTACATTTTTGACACTCGTCTTTATATCATGTAAGAATTCTTTCATGAGAAGCTCAAGATCTGATGGTATTTGAGATGAATAAGGAGATGGTGGATCTTGATATGAATAAGAAGGAGATGATAGTTCTTGGTATGGATAAGGAGATAGTGGCTCTTGATATGTGTAGAAAGATGATGGTTCTTGATATGGATAGAGAGGTGGTGGTTCTTGGTATGAATATGGAGATGGTGGTTCTTGATAGTTGGAATATGGAGCATTGAAGTTTCTTTGGTTTTGACTTTGCCAACCAAAATTTGGGTAGTTCCCCCATTCATAATAATATGAATCACTCCTTGGGTGTGAGTAGTAACCCATGTGATCTCTCTCCATTATTTTTCTTAGCACAAAACAGCAAAAAGAATTGAACGCACCATGTGGTAAACAGGAAAGTAAAGAAGAAAGAATATAATTTTTTTTTGAAAATACTAAAGCAAAATTTAAATAAGAAAAATTAAAATAAGACTAGCTAGAAAACACCAAACTTAATATCAGAAATTAAGAAAAATTTATTTTTTTATTTTTAATTTTTTTTTCGAAAATAATAAAACAAAATTTAAATAAAATTAAGATTAAAACGCCTAATCTAAGCAATCAAATAACTGATAGTTGTTAATCACAATCAATCCCCGACAACGGCACCAAAAACTTGGTGCGAAATTTATAACCACAAACTAACCGGCAAGTACACCGGGTCGTACCAAGTAATACCTCAGGTGAGTGAGGGTCGATCCCACGAGGATTGATGGATCAAGCAACAGTGATTGAGTGATTGGCTTAGTCAGACAAACATAAAATGGTGTTTGAAGGTTCAAAAGCATTAACAGTCATTTCAGAGAATTAAAAGCAGACAGTAAATTGAAGTGAATAATATATGAGAAAACAGTTAAGGCTTCAGAGATATCTATTTTTCGGATTGACTTTTCTTACTAACTATTTTAATCATGCAAGATTCAATTCATGACAAACTATATATGACTAAGCCCTAATTCCTTAGACCTTCTTAGTCTACTCTAACTTTCATCAACCACTAATTCCTTGGTCACTTAATTCCAATTAGAAGATGAAGTTCGATTCTAGTTTATGTGCCACAGAAACTCTAATTACCCAAATATAAAAGGATTATATGTCACATATCCCGTTAAGTCCAGATAATTAGAAGTTTAGGAGAAATTGTTTTCAAGCTGTTGTTCAAGTAAAGAGCTTTTCCAAGTTATACAAGAACTCAATTAGAACAAGGGTCATACTTCCGTTCCACCCAAATTCATAAGATAAAGAACGAAAACAATTCTTGAAATAGAAATCAATACATGAATTAAAATTGAAAAATAATAGTATCAATCCATACAATAGATAGAGCTCCTAACCTTAACAGTGGAGGTTTAGTTGCTCATGGTTCAGAGAGAAAACTATGATTCTGAAAAACTGTAAATTGCGGAATGAGGTAGAAGAGAAGAGAGGATCCCTGAAGGGCTGATTCTTTTCCCTTTTATATCTAATCCTAATTAATGTAAAATATATTTTCTAAAAATTAAATAATATCTTTTCCTAATTATAAATAACATAAAAATTAAATCAAAATTAATTAATTTCAGCGCAGCTTTGTACGAGTGCTTGGGGACCACTTGGGGCATTCGGATCCACACTGAACTTGGAAATTCCCAAGTTTAGCGTGGAGGAGGCAGCAGCGTTTTGCTTGTTTCCCTTTGAGTCCACGCTAAACTTGGAAATGTGGTGCGTGCTTCCCTGGGAGCTTTCAAGTTCCACGCTGAACTTGGCAGGGGCCAAGTTCAATGTGGAGGAGGCAGAGGTTGCTGGAGAAGAAGTATGCACTATTATATATCGTTGGAAAGCCCTGGAAGTTAGCTTTCCAATGCCACTAAAATCACATCCATTGGACCTCTGTAACTCAAGTTATTTCTGTTTGAGTGCAAGGAGGTCAGGATTGATAGCATCATTCGCTTTCTCCCTTTTCTGCTACAAAACTCCGTCAAATCCCTCCGAATGCTACCTGAAATAAATAGAATTGTGCACAACTCAAAGTAACATCCATAGTGGCCAAAATATATTTAATTTTGATTAAACTTAGCAATTCAATGTCAAATTCACAAGGAAAAGATAGATAAGATGCTCACGCATCACTAACCGTGTCTTAATAAAAAATAAAAAATTCTTCTCCCGACACACTTGGACACACCTAAATACCATCACATGTCCATGTGTCCAACCTTATTCTTAACATATATTGTTGAAATGAGTTTAGAAATAATATATATTATTATTTATTAAAATAAAAAATATTTTAGATACTTTTATATAGTTAAAAAAAGTCATTAAAAATAGTTAAAAAAATTATTTTATATTTTAACAGCAATAAAATATCAAAAATTCATTGTAATTTATCTAAAAAATACTTTATATTCTATATATATGTCGTGTCTCTGTGTCTTATAAAATTTTAAAATTCGTGTGTCCGCATGTCCTGTGTCGTGTCGTGTCCCATGTCCGTGTCAGTGTCCGCGTATCATAGCTTATATCTTTTCTTCACTTCGAACATACTCTATATCTGATTTCAATCAATGAGAACCACTTCAAATTTAATCTCTTCAAATTATTTGGCTTCATTTAGCAGTTAATTTTTAATATATATAAAATATTTTTATTATCAA
>NC_029788.2:104631128-104641894 GCF_000816755.2 Arachis ipaensis
TAATAATATTTAATCATTTTGATTTAACTAAAATAATAGTGATAATGTTAGATTAGTTGTTTATTGATAGTATTAGAAAATAACGTAGTGCAGATTATTTTTAAATATTTTAATTTAATTAAAATAATAGTGAGGTTAGAGATTAGTAGTAAAATAATTTTAGTGATATAGAGATTAGTGTAATAACAATTTTTTTTAAAGATTATGGATGCAAGATAATAAATTAATTATTGTTATTAATAGATTGTGAATGGGTAATTTTAATGCATCTGAAAATAATTAGATTTATATTTAAGATGTATTGATAATCGTTAGATTGTAAAAAATATAGATGTGAATTTTTGTAAAATAAAGTTAGTGTATTTTGAGTAGTTAATAATATAGTTATTTACATGATTATGTTTTACTGGTTATGTGATCATGAAAATGTGACTATGATAAATTTAAGTTGTTAATTAAACAATGTTATATTTGTTTAATGTGGTCTATGACTATGTTTTGTAGGGTTCACGGATGTTGCAATGTGACCACTACATACCGCCAGACCGGTACAATCAGATTATAGAGGGACATTTACGGGAGACAGGCTTTTATCACGTTTTTCAGATTGGAATTGTCCAATGTCAGTCGGCATTGGTTAATGCTCTAATCGAGAGATGGCGCTCTGAGACTCACACATTTCATTTACCAGTTGGTGAGTGCGCGGTGATGTTGGAGGACGTGGCGATTATTCTTTGTCTTTCGATGAATGGTTTGCCAGTTACAGGACCGACACTCAGCAGTTATGAGGCGTTAGAGGCTGAATGCTTGGATCAGTTTGGTGTTGCACCTAGGAAGACAGAGTGTAGAGAAAGTTTCATCAAGTTGACGTGGTTTCGAGCATTGAAAGATCGTATAGTGTTGGATGACAATATTCAGATTCAGAGGTACGTGAAGTGCCACATAATGTTATTATTTGGTACCGTTATATTTAGAGATAAGTCTGCGGCAAGGGTGCACTGGAAGTTTCTGCCGTTACTCCGCAACTTTTCTGGGATCATACAGTTTAGCTGGGGATCGGCATGCTTGGCACACCTTTATAGAGCGTTGTGTAGGGCAACTCGAGTCGACTGTAAGGAGATTGATGGTCCGCTGACACTTTTGCTTACTTGGGCTTGGATCCAGCTACCATTTCTTGCGCCGATTCCTGGCAATCCTCGACTCTTTCCGATTGCAAACAGGTAAATTTAAATACTACATGCTTTTAAAAAGTGTGGGACGCTATATTTTAAATTTCATTGATAAATGTTAATTAATGAATTGTCTGATGTCAGGTGGCATAATTGGGAGCGTGCCGATCGACCCTACAGATATCGTAGTCTTGCTCACTTTAGGAGAGCATTGGATGATCTGCAAGAAGGACAGGTATGTTGTAACAAATAAGTATTTGTTTTCCTTTAGCTGTGTTATTATTCGGTGTGTAATCCTCCTTTACATGCATAATGTGTACAGTTTGTTTGGGAGGCTTATGCAATAGGGCGGATCGAACCAGACGTGATTCCTCCTGATATCCGTTAGCATTCGGCTATTTGGAGTGCTACAGTTCCGCTTATATCTTTTGAATGCATTGAGTGGCATGCATCTGATAAACTGAGGAGACAATTTGGCTTGACTCAGGGCGTTCCTCATCAAGAGCGGGATCTAGGTGAAGCATACGGCGAAGTTCTGACAGGTCCCAAGAATCAAGATTGGCCTGGAACCCACTCATTTTGGGTTATGCATTGGACGAATCGGTATAGTCATGTTCTTGTCGAGCACATGGTGCCCTCACAGCATCATCTAGATATTTACTTGCATTGGTACCGAGGTACATATGGTGACCACTTGCATCTGTCAGATCTCATACAACAAGAGAATCAGGAGGGTGATCCTATTCATAATCAGGAGAACCAACATGCACAACAACCACCACCACCACCGCCACCGCCACTGCCACCGCCACAGATACAAGCACAGCAAGAGCCTGAGCAATTCACACCGTACATTCCTGACACACATTCTGCAGATTATTTTACACCACCATACCCAGTGCATCAACAATATTGGGGTGTCCCACACCAAGAGTCAGGGGAACAAGGATCGTTTAGCCAGCTACTTGGATTCGTGGCTCCTGTGCCAGGTTACTCACAGCCAGGGAATTACGGAGACATTCCCACCGACCAGAGGGCCTAACCGAGTGGTATTGCTCCAGGTAGATTATCATTGGATATGAGACCTCGATGTCGCATTTCCTCTGGTAATTCCAGAGGGAGACTTTCTGTTGACTCTAGTAGGAGTGATAATGCCATGGGGGAGGGGATCATGTAGAGCGAAAATCCACGTCATATTCCCATGGGTCTAATTTAGGAGAGCAACCAGGCTGTTGATGATGAGGCTGATGACTATCTGGTTGACCATCCGAACAGGGATGAGAATGAGGATGAGGATGAGGATGCAGATGATGCTGATGATGATGACGGTGATGGTCCAGCACCTAGTGCAGATAAAATACATTATTGGTTAGAATGGTAGAATAACTTGCTTGTTAGTTTGGTTTGATAATTTTGAAAAGTAACTTGCTTATTCGCTTGGTTTGATAAGTTGGTTATTTAATGCGTGAATGTTTCCATAGGGACAACCACAAGCGAAAAAGGAAAAGGATACAACCTTAGAGCTGATCCCTCCGTCAGAGCGCTAATCGATATACCCCGTCCGCTTTTAACAGGGTTGCAAAGAAATGCAAGAAATTATACAAAGATATAAAAAGGGCAATGAAAAAATGATATGTGTATTTGGACTTCCTTATTTAGAATGTGTTTGGTGCTTATTGTTTTCGATTTGTTGAACTATGACGATGACTATGTTAATTCCTTTTATGTCATTAACTAAGCCATTGGACTTTATGGCATTAACTATGCTACTTTCCTTCATAATCAGCACACACATACAATTACATCTATTTTCATTGGATGTAAAATGCCAAAGTCATACAATAATATCACACACGAAGTGCACAATATTGAAAGTCTATTGGGTTGTCGCACCAACACTTGGGCCACCACGATGATGACATCTACTACGGCTGTGGCCCTCGGTCCCACATTGCTTACATTGCCTAGGACCACGCAACATCCGAGTGTCCATCTCATTTAAGAAACGGGTCATTCTTGGTCGACCTTTGGATACCCATCTGAGGAACGGATTACCTACGAATCGGGGTCCATGATAAACAGGCCATGTTGTCGGGTTCTCTAGTGGCCTAAACCTCGTCCTGTACACTCGTCGAACTTGGTCCATTTTGTAAACATCATGAACATACAGTTGCCAATCCAAGCGCTGGTTTGCACAACAAGCAAACACATGTCGACATGAAATCCGGTCTACCTGGAATTCACCACAGTCACACCGTTGTCGACGGAGGTCCACTGCATACTCTAGACCACTGGGACACTTACGCACTTCAAATACCTCATTCTGTCTGTCAAAGTAACTAACTTGAATGTTACCCACTGCCCGCTGATTGGCATGCGATTTGGAGGTTACAAGCTTAGAGAACATATGTCCTGCATTAATACGAGCCTCAGCCTCAACTCTTTTTCAGGTAAACAACTAATTAAGCCTGTAAAACGTTGCCTTAACAAGTGCAGTGACTGGAAGATTGCGTGCCCCTTTCAGTACCGAGTTGATGCACTCCACTAGATTGGTGGTCATATGACCCCATCGATATCCTCCATCAAATGATAAAGCATACTACTCACGGGGAATACGATCCAACCAGTTGGTATAAGCCTCACCCCGCTCGCATAAATGCTGATAACGCATCTCGTACTCGTGAACTGTTCGGGAATATCCTATTAATAAAAAAAATTACCCATTACAAACAACGTTCATTATAATAACTAGGTTTAAAATAACTGTAATAGTAACTATCATACCGATATTGACGATAAGCTTCTGTAGATACGGAGCCTTAAACTTCCTCAAAAAATTGGACTCAATGTGTCTGATACAAAATATGTGGAATGTTTTCAGAGGAGACCAAGCTCCATTACTGCGAGCAATAGCTGACCTGATGGAATCGTACCGATCGGAGATAAGGCCCACACCATCACGTGTCACAACATGATGTCGCAAGTTACTAGGAAAAAAGTGCCAAGCCTCAGATGTCTCTCCCTCAACTATCGCAAATGCAATAGGCACGATGTTTTTGTTGCCATCCTGTGAAACTGCAACAACAAACAACCCTTATATTTTCCATACAAATGAGTTCCGTCTACCTGCACTATTGCCTTGCAATGTCTGAATGCTCTAATACAAGGGTAATAACTCCAGAAGACTCGGTGTAGTACACGAATGTTAAGAACCAAGTCATCTCCCTGATATGCAGGCATTATTTCAAAATGAACGACTGCGGATGGCTCCTTGTGACACATGGCCTCAAACCATATCGGCAAAGCTTCATAGGAAGCTTCCCAACCTCCGAAAATTGACTCCATTGCCTTCTGTTTTGCCAACCATGCTTTGCAATAACTTATGGTGTAGTTAAACTTCGACTGTACTTTCGCTATCACTGATTTCACCTTTATAAATGGGTCAACTTCTACCAATGGCTTTATTACTTCTGCAATTGTGTTTGAATCCAGCTTCGAATGATATTGAGAAATGGTGGCCCTAATGCAGGTGTGACTGCCATTGTACCTCCTTATCTCCCAACAGTACTTCCTGGATATTTTGCTCACCCTGATAAGCCAATCACAGCCTGTGCCATACTGGGTACATTTAGCATAGAATGTCGTCGGTTCTGACTCATGCACCCGGTAATCTACACCTCTACGAATAGTATAATCTTTCATCGCCTTAATTACCGCCTCCCTAGAACTGAATTCCATTCCCACGCTAAATTCACCATCCATCATAACAGGAAGCTCTGCTGCAATCACGTCACAAATTTTATAGTTCCATTAATAACTGTTAAATATGTGTCGTATTAATCAAATCAATGATCCGTAAATCAAGAATAAATGATGCAAAAGTTAATAAGTTCATCAACTAGGTCATGAAACGATATTTAATAAACTAATAATCACACAACAATGGAAAACATAGTTGCCAGAACCAAACCGGTGATCGTACCGGTCAGGTCACTGGGTCATTGGGTCACCGATTCAACCGGTGGGTCACTAGTTGAACTGATTGACCCGATTTTTACCGGTTCATTCTGGATTTGACCGGTTCACACCGGTTCATTGCCATGTGTGGTCTCATCATCGGACCGGACCGGTCTACAGTCCAGTTCAATAGTTTTTTGGTCAAACTGGCCTGTCCGGTTCAATAGTTTTTTGGTCGAACTGACTGGTCCGGTTTAATGGTCTTTTGCTCGAACCGATCGGTCCGGTCCGGTTTTAATAACAATGATGGAAATTACTAAATTTCTCAGCATACACGTTTACTTGATAATTAAACATTAAACAATTACTAATTATATGCTATATTTTTCCTATTTACCGTTGTCTTAAATATTTGTCCTAAACTCAAAACCTATGCACAAGTCATAGTTCACCAAATCTTAATTTAAAATGATGACATACCTGCATTTACATATTGAGGAAACTTCGGTGCATGCATGGCCTCCAAATCCAATGACCGCATGAAAGTCGGCTCCTAAAACGGCTGCTGGTTTGCTAGTGTATTTGCCACATCCACCACATCTGCCACCATAGCATCATCAGCATGATCTTCGTCTACACCTAGATCAACGACCTCGTAATTACTTTCAAACTCTTCTTCACTATCACTGTTGTAATCTTCCAATTCAATATCTCGGTCCGCTGCAGATTGCTCAAACTCAACATACGGTTCGATGAATGATATTCGGGACCGGCTTTCAAGATATACTGAAAACATTTCTTGCATGCTCGCTTCATCGGTTACGTATTTCGTTTGAAATTGAACGAACCCACCAAATATAGATACATGATATCTGTACAGAATACATGACACTCCCCTACGTATTTGAGGATCCATCTTCTCCCAAATCACACCTTTTAATTCTTCAAATGACAGTGTGAATAGAATCACAACATCTAATGGATTTTCACACACAAATTTTACTCATTCAGATGTTTGTAATAAAATTTGGCCATGATAATACACTTTTAATCTTACTCTATCATCCATGATGGAATAGAGAAGATGAGAAAGAAAGCTTTGAGCTTCAGTGAACTCAAAACTGTGAGAAGAAGAAGATGAGGAAGTTGGTTGGTAGCTCGGTGTTGGTTTGAGTATTTATGAAGCTCAAATCGTACCGTCCGACCGCTTGCTCCAATTTCAAATTTTTCTAAACACCAAAATCAGACCATCCGTTTTGTGGTTGGCCGCCAAAAAAATTTTTCATCTCCAAGAAATCGCTGGGTCTGATTTCCTGCGTATCAAAAATTTCTCACCCGCAACCCTGAAATCGCTGGGTCCGATTTCTTTGGCCCAAAATCTTCTCATCTCCTTTCATGAAATCGCTCAGTCTAATTTCTTTGCCAACAGAATCACTATCTGACACAAATCGGACGGTCCGATTTGTGTCCTCTCTCACCTGCATGAAATCGAACCGTCCGATTTCTTCACAACACCTGAACGCCGTCACTCCATTGTAAAACTTCTTTAAGATCCATAACCATGCGTTACACCAATATAGGTGTCATATGCAAAAAAAATAGCCTATTTTTTTATTGATTAAATCTTTTGGATGTATAATTGTACCAAAAATTTTAGGTATATGTATACCCAAAATTAGCTACTAAATCCGTCATCTTATATATATATATTCACATAATTTTTTATAATAAAATAATCAAATTTGTATACAGTTGTATAATAAAATTGTTTTGAGATATCAAATATGGGTCTAACTTTTAGTGTATATATAGCATAATTGTGTTTGTATTTAGTATTTATTCTAAAAATAAATCATTGAGATAAAAATATATCTGTTGGGCTGTTTTTCTATTTCTTATGTTTTACTATGATAAATAAAGAAAAATAATTATAGCTCCCTAATAAAATAATTCATAAAACATATAATGTTTTTGAGTATCCGTCTATGAAAATTAAATCCATATGCAATCAAAACGCATTAGTGGCATTACATATGCTTAGCAGTTATCATTGTTTCTTTATTTTGAAAACTGCTAAGGAAACAACGACAAATGAAAACTGCTAGAGTACACACTACACACCTATATAATCAAAAGACAAGATTTCTTCACTTAAAGATACTCCTTAGCCATGCAAGGACATTCGGACCAAAAGCATTTCCAAGAGAAAGTCCAGCAACTAGTCCTCCTACATATCCAATTAGAATTATTTTCCAATCAAATTGAAGCAAGGATTCTGAATCTTGATCTCCATCAGACTGAGGCGGTGAACCCATACCATGATTTTCACATTTCTTTATCAACAATTGAATCCCACACAACCCTTGATTTCCCTCAAATGAATTTTCTTGGAATGTGGAAAATTGTCCGTTTTCTGGTATTGGGCCTGAAAGATTATTGAACGACACATCAAAGAACTCTAAAAAGGTGAGTTCTGTTAATTGCTGAGGAATGTTTCCTGATAAGTTGTTGAGAGAAAAGTCCAATGCTTCAAGGTTTGAAAGCTTTCGCAAGGAAGAAGGAATGTTTCCAGAAAGCATGTTATTGGACAAGTTGAGCAAGACAAGACTTTTCAACTCACCCATGACATCCGGAATTATTCCAGAAATTCTGTTACTTGAAAGATCAATGGCTACCATGTAGTAGAGGTGCTGAAGTTCATTATAAGTCATCACAATCCCTTTGTTAGACATTGTGAATGCATAATCAATGTAAATAGACCAAGATTTTCCACTGAACTTTATAACATTGTTCTCATATGCCAATTGACTTGCGTTGGACATCATCATGGATTTCCAACTCTTGATCATTTCTGGAGTCAAAATTCCGGAGAATTTGTTGTGAGAAAAATCAAGGATGTGAAGCTTAGAAAATGTGCATGGCTTTGGGCACATGATGGGTCCATAAAATTCATTATGGCGCAGAGAGATAACTTTCAACTCAGGAAGAGTGCTCAACCAAAAGGGAAATGAATCATTAATTTGGTTATGACCCACATTAAGATACTCTAACATTCTACAATTGACCAAAGCTCTTGGTAATTGACCCTGCAAATTGTTTTCACTTAAGTCAATCATCTTAAGGCCACTTCCAATTGTATATGTTTGAGGAATACGGCCAACCAATTTGTTTCCTTGTAGCATTAAAGCTTGAAGAGATTGGCTAAAGTTTCCTATGCATGAAGGAATATGGCTGCTTAAGTTGTTGTAGGACAAATCAAGATAGACAAGTAATTTTAGATTGCATACCCAATTAGGTAAAGACTTAACATCATTATAGGACACATCTAGATAAGATAGCGCTTCCAGCTCTCGAATAACAACTGGAAACTCACCTACATTGCATGATACCAAATCTAGTATTTCTAATGGAGGAAGGGTTGCATTATTGATGGAAAATGTTCCTCTGAGCAGAGATAGGTTGTTGTGTCCTAAGGCAAGAAAATTAAGGCTTTTGAGATTTAGAAACATTTTAAGATCTATCTGACCTTCCAACAAATTGTTGCTTAAAGAAAGAGATTCAAGATTCTCTAGTCTAAACAGAGAGAGAGGGATTTCACCTTGCAGGTTATTTTGCTGAAGACTCAAGTAAAATAAAGCGGTTAGGTTCATTATCCATGATGGGATTTCACCACTTAGGTTGCAAGAATCCAAATCCAATGCTTGAATTGGAGGAAGGGTTACATTGGAAGAACTTTTCCTAGTGGTCAAAACCAAATTATTGGATGATATATCTAGATCAGTTAGCACTTTCAGCTTTAGAAACATCTCAAGCTCTACTTGTCCCTTCAACAAATTATTCCCTAGAACAAGAGTTTCAAGGTTCTCTAGGCCAAAGAGAGAACGAGGAATTTCACCAGAAAGGTTATTTTCAAAAAGACTCAAGTGTGCTAAATTGGTTAAGTTCCCTATAGAATATGGAATTTCACCGCTTATTTTATTGTATCCAAGATTAAAATACTCAAGCTGAGTGAGGTTCCCGATTGAAGAAGGAATAGAACCATAAAAGCTACAATTTGAAATTGATAACCAATATAAGGAATTAAGATTTGCAATGGATGCTGGTAAAGAACCATAGAAACTTGTTCCTCTGAGATTCAATAAGCTGATGAGTGAACTTGAGTGAAAATCAGGCAACATACCAGTGAGGTTATTGTTGTATTCTAAATCCAAAACTCTTAATTTTGGAAGATGGAATACCCCAATTGGAAATTCACCATATAGTTCACAATGGGAAAGGGACAGTTGCTCCAGATGTGTAAGATTTGTGAGTATATTTGGTACAAATGATGATATAGTCACAAAAGAGAGATGGAGTTCTTTGAGTCTAGTTGAGTTTTGAATTAAGGATCTTAGTGTGGTTGTCTTGAGTCTCAAATGGTTGATTGGATCATCGGGATTATCCACACCAATATAGCTGCGGAGATCAAGGGACAACAAGTTGGGCAGCTGTGAAACTTCATGTGGGATTTCGCCAGAGAATGTGGTTTCAGAGCCATGAGAAAGATTCAGATGCCTTAGCTGTGAAAGATCCCCTGTCCTAGCTGGAATTTGAGAGTGATTGAAGTTGTTGTCCGAAAGATCAAGACTTCGAAGATGCACAAGTGAGAAAAGAGTGCTATTGCCATCCATGGAACCATAAAGCTGGCAGCTACTAAGATCAATGCCAGTCACATGACCTGTGATCTCGTTGCATTCGACGCCATGCCATGATGAGCAGCAATCTGTAGTTGGAATCCAAGAAGCAGTTTTAGGATAACTGAATGGATTTTGAGAAGCGGACTTACTGATCACAAAGTTTTTCTTAAACTTCAATAAGGCGTTGCTTTCATCTTCATGACACACATTAGTGGTTGAATGATTCATAGTTAAGCAGTTTGTGAGTGGGAATGGTGAGAAGAGTGAGTGATGAAAAAAGAGAAGAAAGTGTAGTGACAAAACAAGATGCCGCAATAACTCCATTGCGTTATGGCCTTTTAATTGGTTCAACGCTTCAACGCTTAAGTTTAAATGAAAAGTTAAGCAAACACCATGCCAATATATATTGATTGTACCAACGACTCAATATTTTAAGGAGTTAATTTTAGTACAAATTTCCTGTTACATGTTAGTAAGAGTTTTTGAAATAGTTTGAACAAATCAGCTCATCGATATAGAGACTGAGAGTTAAGAGTTAAGACCGGATGGCACAAAATTCTATTGATGATAAGTTGTTACTCTGTCAAATTCTATAGTTTCACACTATTTATAATTAGATTTGGATATTTTTTTTAATTAGATCTCTATATTATTTTATTCTGTAAAATTATAAAAATCAACAGAATAATTAATTTTTTTAAAATGATATATATTTCCTCTATTTTGCTATTGAATCACAATAATTTATAATGAAAATAAATTAGACCAAATTTACCGATAATGGAAAATATACAAACAATTTTAGATTGATATTAAATTTTTTAGAAATAAAAAAGACAAGTTTGATAGACAACTTTCTTTATATAATATTGTGTTTGATATTTAGATCTAAATATATGCTACGTATTTAAATATATTTAAGTATATCTAGAGAAATATTTTTTTTATTTTGTCAAATACCCTT
>NC_029788.2:104641919-104643082 GCF_000816755.2 Arachis ipaensis
AATATTTTATTTCATAATTACTAGTTTTTTTTCCTCGTTTAATCCCCACCTCAAATTAAACAGGAAAAAGAAAATTCCGAGAAGCTCTTTGTGTTCTTCTCTCAATATAGGTAATCCATTGAGGTGTCCAAACCTTGACATCTTTATATCTTTGATTAAAAAAATTATGAGATTATCAATAAATTAAAGTATTTGTAGCTAAAATAGCAAATTAATTAAAAGGTAAAAAAAATCAAAAAAGAAAAAGAAAATGAAAGGTAATTAAATACCAAATTAGAAAGTTCCTGATTTTTTACAACATCCTAAAATATTTTAAGCAGCTATGATAGAAAAAGAACCATTTTGTATGTTCAATACATAATAGTAATAAAAATAGTCGTGCAAAATATTGTAAACAATCGTCAATCAGTAACATAACATTATCTTAATAGAAGCGAATGATTGAACTTAGCCGATAAGAACATACATGTACATGGTATATATACGACACCTAAAGGGTTGTTGGAAGAAAGATTCCACCTCTCTGAAAAATAATATATAACAATATAAGGCAGTTGAATTTAATTAATATTTAATTTCCAACAGGAAACTTAATTTTGAGTTCAATTTAATTAAACATTATATGTTGGAGACCAACAGCGACCAAGCATATAACCACGTTAGAGGGGATGTTTTATGATATGTTTGTCAAAGTACCACGGAGTTGCTTTGGTTTTATATTTAATCAAGCTTTAAACAATAAACTAAAAGGGCGTCACATAAAATTTAAGAAATGATAGATGAAACTTTGATGACTTTATGATATAGTATAGTATAATATATATTCTGGACTCAAAGATGCTACATATCAACAAAAAATATGGCTCCATTTCATCACAAGTATATGAAGTACTAAAGTTTGCAACTCAAATTTGACTTTTCTTCAAGCTGTTTTTTCTACTTAATTTTTCTTGCTTCTAGTCTTTATTAACGCTTAAGATGGATTAGGATCAACTTGCGCAAGTCGAATTATTATTGTTACTAACAAAACTGCATGTCTTCTACACCGGGCGTTAGATAATTGCATTATTCAGCATAAAATGTCCTAATTAATGAATAATATTACTTCATAATATAATAAAATATTATAAAGTATAAATAATTCATAAAAAAGATTAAAAATA
>NC_029788.2:104643100-104656874 GCF_000816755.2 Arachis ipaensis
TAAATAAAGTATCTGAAGAAAAAAAAAAAAAAAGAAAAAGTCTAAATGCATACCTAATTCATAACTTGTCTTTTTTCTGAATGTAGAAGCTTTGATCTATGTCTAATTGGGTTTACTGATCGTGAGAGATCATCACGGTATGTTGCATCAATCCCAAGTTCTCACAACCTAAATCTCTTTGCTTTTAGTGCACACTACCAAAAAGAAGGGGTTTAGCCACGGAAAAATCCGTGGCTAAACTCCAAAAAAACTGTGGCAATTATGCTTTTGCAACAAATGAACATCCGTGGCTAGGGAGGGCGACGCGTTTTTAGTTAGCCACGCTTTTTACTCCAATAGCCACGGTTTTAACACCCGTGGAGACATTTGGTTAGCCACAACTTTAGCACGTTTAGACACACTCTTTTCCGTGGCAAAATAAAATATTTACCTGTGACAAAATTGATCAGGCCGGGCTTTTTTGCCATACTTTTTTCCGTGGCTAACGATAGAAGTTAAATTAAAAAAAAAATATCATAATAAAAATGCTCTTTAATATAAAATTACATCATATAATATTAAAAAAATTAATCACATTCCTATACGTATTATCCATAGTATAAAAATATAAAATTAACAAATACTTAGTATTGAAAAGCAAATATCCTAGATTAATGGATTTAATGTTAAAAAAATATTCAAATAAAACTATTACAAAATAAATATCAAACTTTGCTAAAATGATACAAATCTTGAAAGTATCAAAATAATGAATTTATCAAGCTCTCCATTTCTTGTTACACAGACAATCCACATGCAAAAATATTTCCAGGTAAATAGTAAAAAATACACATAACTTCGGCCACTAAATTATACACCACTGAATTATACACCCTGTCGATACTCCAAGGCTAAAAAATTAATAGGTCATGATTTGACTCCTTCGAAGATGATAAAAAATTAAGGTACAATACTTACTTTTCGGATGTAATTTGCAGCTGCTTTGCGGCCTTCAATTGTCAGTTGCATAACATCTTTCAAAATGCCAATTGGTGATTTAGAATCTATCTACAACCAGTAACAAAAGAAAGAATGCATGTTGGAATAAAAAAAAAAAAAGTCTAAAATAAACTTTCATTGTTGACTAAAAGAAATATAAAAAACAAAATGATGTCATGAAAATCTTCTTCGCGATTCGGGTTTACAGATAGAATTCTGATTCCACCGATTTTGCTTGCTTTTTCGGCGACTCAAACTGACGGTACTCGAACTGCAAATCATGGTCCCTGCTCTTTCACAGAACGTCCGGTGTGATCGTACCTAGAACCTAAACAGGAACGTCTTGAACGAATTGCTCTGAAGGTTAGCTGAATTGATCTGAGTGCAGGAGTTAAGAAATTACGATCGGGAGAAACGGAAGAAAATGTTATTAACGAAAGGGTTGGCTGCATGTTATCAAACTTGAATCAATTGCAGGAGCTAATAAATAGGGATTTTGGAAATAGTGGAAGGAAGTTATTGTTAAGACTGGGTGAGTGGGCTACTTAATAAAAGTTGCGCTTAACATTACCGCTCAAAATTTCATTCATCTTATTATAGATGTTAATTTGAATTTTGTTTAGTGAACTAACTATAGCTTTTTAATTTAGAGTAAAATTTAATTTTAATAAAAAATATCAAATTGTAAAATTTACAACTTTAAATTATATTCAAAAATTTCACATATTAATTAGAATTTAAAATTTTTACTCGTTGAATTTAAAAAAAATGGCATCAGTAAAAATTAAAATAAATAAACTTAAAACTTAAGAATTTGATACCTTTAAATTGAAGAAAAAAATTTTTTTGTACATAATTAAAAAATGAACTCCCATAAAAATAATTTTAATTTATTTTTTAAATTAAATTAATAAAATATAGGTATAAAACTAATATTCTGAATTTTAAAAGTTAAAATTCTGTTTATTAATGTTGCCATAAATTAAGAGTGAGTAATTAAATAATGAATAATTAAATTAGTTATTATTTCAATAAAATCATAGTTAGTATCTTTTACTTTCTAAAATTAGTTAGAACTATTTTATCAAAGATAAATATGTACTCTTTTTATAAGTACTCTTTTTTATAATTTTAACATTTATTTTCAATTGAATCATTTTATTCTATCACCAAAGTCTCTAAATAATGCATACGGTAAAATTGGACACTGAAACTGTATTTGACCAAAAAGAACACGCACAAAAATGTAACAACTAAAATATAAATATTGAAATTGTATGTATATGATTTAGTTTTTTTTGTTACATTACAATCTGATTTTGTAACAAGTAATGAATAATACAACTACGTTAAAAAACTACAGTTAAATCAAAAAGAAAAAATTAATCAAATCAGCGCATAGCTAATACTAAGTAAAAAAAATACATAATTCAGAGATATGGCCAAATTCAAGGATCATACGAAGTGAGAAAATTGCACATCATCAACAAAATTTAAAATCAAACCATTAGCATACTTTGTTAATTTTTCATGGCAGCACTCAAAAGGAGGAAGAAGAATTCAACAATTGAAGAATTGAAAAAGCCTGCACATGATAAATTCAATTTACCTTTAAGTTACGGTTTAAATTTTGAAAAAGTAAAAACTGCATAAAAATATTTTGAGAGGGATGGAGGACAAAACCAAATTAAACGCGGAATTTAAAAGTGAAAATCGTTCGATTTTGTCACGGTAATCATTGAGTCTGTGGTCATTGAGAGAACTCATCTCAAGTTAGCCACGAACAAACAAAATCGTCGAAAAATTTCATAAAATTTGGCCACGGAAATACAAGACGTTGCAAGTGATTACCACGATCATATAAATTTGCCACTCTTTTTAATTTGTGGGTATCTTCCCGTTGGTAATGTCCGTATTTCTGGTAGTGGCAGTTGTAATCTGAATGTTAACATCTCCTTTATTTCATATTTTAATGTCTATATTTGTAGGAGTGTTTATGGATCGAATTCGATCCACATATCTACAGAATTTATTCGAATTTGATCCGAAAATTGTGAATATAGATCTAATCCGCAAGATAACTCATAGAAAGACCGAAAATAGGATTGATAAGCACAGATGCTGCGGGTGTTGTCCACAAAGATGACAATAAGATTGAAGAGGTAATGGTCTCTTTTTTTTACGAACTCTTTCGAACAGAAACAACTGAAAATGTAGCATCAATTACAAACGTGGTTAGCAGCCGCATCACACCTGACCGATTGTAAAAAATCCAAAGAGATTTCACCAGCAAGAAAGTTAAAACAGCACTAAGCCAGATGCACCCAACCAAATTTTCAGAACCAGATGGAATACATGCTCTTTTTTATCAAAGGATGTGGCATATAGTAGGAGAAATCATTACATAGTGGATCCTCTATGTGTTGAATAATAAAGGAGACCCTTCAGTAGCTAACAAGACAATAGCCTTATGCAATATTTTGTTTAAGAATTAGGATCGCTACAAAGACAATAGCCAATAGATTAAAACTTATTCATCTCGAAATTGTTGGTGACTTTTAAAGTGCTTTTAATTTGTTCTGAGAAGGCTGATCACAGATAACGGGTTAGTGGCGTATGAAATATTCCACCACATGAGGAAAAAGTAAGCGGAAAATAAAAGATTCATGGAAGTCAAACGGAACATGGTGAAGGCCTATGATTGAATTAAATGGTCGTTCCTCCTAGCAGTATTGAAACATATGGGACTCCCTACGAGATGGATATAGATTTAATTGGAGCATGTATTGATACAGTTTCTTTTCAAATCCTTATTAATGGAGTTCCTTCAAGGGAATTTCGGCCATCGAGAGGTATTCGACAAGGGATCCTATATCCCCATACCTCTTCATTCTTTGAGTTGAAGTTTTCTCGGGTCTCGACAAAGAGCTCAGGAAAGACTCACAATTAGAGGCATTAAAGTAGCACGATCAGCCCCAAAAATCACACATCTATTTTTTACAGATGATAGCATAATTTTCCTAAGAACTAATGACCAGAACATTGAAGCAATGATGGAAATTCTCAAAGCCTACCAAGAAGCTTCAAGCCAGAAAATCAACTTGGACAAATATGATATTTTCTTTAGTCGAAATGTTCCTCCTACCAGAAAAATGCTTATCTAAGATTGGCTAAATATTAAGACAGTAAAGATTCACTCAAAATACCGGAACTACCAACTCTTGTAGGTCACTCCAAGAAATTGGTTTTTGAATTTGTCTAGGAAAGAGTTTAGAAGAAGCTAAAAGGATGGAAAGAGCATTGATAAACCCATATTTTATAATATATTTTGTGCTCAATTTAAGTGATTTATTCAATCCTTCACCCACTTATTCATGTGAAATTGCATGGTTTTACTCTCCCTTCCTTATTATGTGATATATGTGAAAAACATGTTTCCTATACTTTAAATAATTATTTTAATCACCTTTTATTACCATTCGATGCCGTGATTTGTGTGTTGAGTATTTTCAGATTTCCTAAGGCAGGAATGATTTAAAGGATGGAAAAGGAAACATATAAAAATGGAAGGAAAGCATAAAATGGAGTTTTTGAAGAAACTGGCAGCGACGCGAACGCATGGACGACGCGGCCGCATGCCTAGCGCGAAAAGGCAGTGATGTGAATGCGTGACCGACGCGGATGCGTGCCTTGAGCAGAACACAGATGACGCGTACGCATGACCGAAGCGAACGCGTGATAAGGAAAACTCCAGATGATGCGACCGCGTGACCCACGCGGACGCGTAACAGACGCCACGCACCAGAAACTGCAGAAAACGCTTCCAACGATTTCTGAAGCCCTTTTTGGCCCAGATCCAAGTTCAGAAAGCACAGATTAGAGGTTATAAAGTGGGGGAATGCATCCATTCAAAGAGAGTCTCCAATTATTCACTTTTCACAATTTAGATGTAGTTTTTAGAGAGAGAGTTTCTCTTCTCTCTCTTAGGTTTTAGGATTATGATTTCTTATTATTTCAATTTAGGATTTCAACTCTTCATCAGGTTCAATATTTCTTTTACTTTATATTTCTCTTTTACTTTCAGATACTTTAATGCTCTCATTTAATTACTTATGTTGCCAAATTGGCTTATGAACCATTCATGTTAGGATTTTCTTTATTTAATATAAACTGAGGTATTTCAGATTTATGATTCTTATTTAGCTTTTTATATTCTTGGCTTAAATTGATTAATTGGTAACTCTTGAGTTGTCAAACTCATCGTGATTGATAATTGTTATCTTTGCTGATTGATCTAAATTCTTACAACTCTAGTCTTTCCTTAGGAAATTGACTAGGACTTTAGGTGTTAAATTGATTTATCCACTTGACTTACCTTCATAGTTAGAGGTTGACTTAGTGGGAGCAAAATATAATTCTCATCACCATTGATAAGGATAACTAGGATAGGACTTCCGAATTTTCATACCTTGCCAAGAGTTTATTTTACAGTTATTTATTTATTTTATTTGTCATCTAAATTACTTGTTGCTTACTCTCAAAACCCCCAATTTACAAAACTCATAACCAATAATAAGAACACCTCCCTGCAGTTCATTGAGAAGACGACCCGAGGTTTAAATACTTCGGTTATCAATTTTTAAGGGGTTTGTTACTTGTGACAACTAAAACGTTTGTACGAAAGAATTTTCTGTTGGTTTAGAAGTTATCTACAACGCGATCTTATTTTTATATTTCTTTACCGATAGAGAAAAACCGATCGTCAAAATGGCGCCGTTGCCGGGGAACTGCAAACGTGTGCCTTATTATTGGTTATTGTAAATATTTTTCTTTTATTTGTTTATTTGTTTTTGTTTTTCCCTTTTATTTCTATTAGCTACTATGAATTCTCACCCCTCTCGCTTTAAGTTTGGTTCTGAATTTGTTGAAAGGAGTGGAAGCTACAACAGGAATATGCATCAAGGTCTAAGCAATCAAAGATGGATGGAGCCAAGAGGCCCTGATCAACCCTTTAGGCAACAACACCCTCCAAGATATCATGGACACATACCACTCCACAATGCATACCAAGCTGATAGATATGGTGGACTCCCTTGTAATTACCAACAAGCCCCACCCTGTGCTTATAGACCATCCTCTCAACGTAGCTTTGAACCACCACACTCACAAGCTTCTTTTTACCATTCACCACCGTATGACCCTTATCCACCACAATTCCAATCCAATTACTCCCAAGAACCACCACATTCTTATTTTGAACCCTCTTCCCCAACCAATGAACCCTCATACCCACCCCAACCTCCAATGAATGACAAACTTCGTGTTCTTCTTCAAGGGCAAGCGATGATGCAAAAGGGCGTACTGGAACTCACTACTGCCTTAACTGAGGTAGTAAATATAATAGCCTCCCGACATCTGAGCACTCGGAGCACTCCCATGGCTACATGTGGAGAATCAAAAGAAGAGCGTAGCATGAAGGAAACACTAGAAACTCCGGTGGACAATGAGGAGCATGGCTTTGTATTGGAACAAGTAGAGGAAGCCATGATAGTTGTAAAGGAAGAAGTAGTTGAAGATTTAGGAGATGCTGAACCTCCATGGGAATCGAGAACTGTAAAGGATTCTGTTGAGAAGTTCGAAATTGATGCCAAAGAGGACAGTGCACAACCTCCAAAGCATACACCTTGTGAAAAATTGGACGGAACAGAACAAGAAGTTGATTCAATAGGCAGTGATGATCATGAATCAAACTCTCCTAATCACAAACTCACATCCGCAACTGAACTCCTTGAGCCTGAAGAATCTTATCTAAGTGAATACGAAGATGATGTCGAGGTAGATTTCTCTCAACCTCCAACATATGACTTGAGTGACGAGGAAGACATAGAAGACTTTGATCAGGACGCAGTTGCAGTTGAAAAATTTTGCAAGGAAGTGGAGGAATTCATAGAAGAATACAAGGGAGTAGAGCTTACAGAACCACTGGAAACACCTATCCCAAGGCCATTACCACCTAACACAAGCTTCAAGTGGGTACAATCCTTAACCTTTATCTTTACTTTTCCACTTGAATATGGTTTGCTTGAAACAGATGGCCATCTTAAAGCTCTCTGCGGCTTTAAGAGTAAGAGGGAAATGGCTCGCACTCAGAACTGGTGTGCAAGATTCAATAAGGTTCCACACTTCAATTCGAAGTGCACGAATTGGTACCAAGTTCAATTGAATGGGTCTCGGAAGACGTTTGGTCATCTTGGTGAGAATTCAATTTCTAAACTGCCCGGATGGAAGAATATAGATCAAGACAAAGGCGGATTTAAAAGCAAAGTTTGGGATCCTGGAATCTATTCTGACATTTGTCACCTCGGGAGCCTGAGAATCTGTTTGAAGCTGCTCAAAAACTTCACTTGCCTAGTTTGGGACCCCGGAGGCTTTTGGCATTCCAAACATTGGTGGAGATTTCTGGATGAATTTAAGCATAAGCCACCTGGTGCACGAATTGTAAACCACACTTTTCACAACTCGTACCACTAACCAGCAAGTGCACTGTGTCGTCCAAGTAATACCTTACGTGAGTAAGGGTCATTCCCACGGAGATTGTCGGCTTGAAGCAAGCTATGGTTATTTTGTATTTCTTAGTCAGGAAATCAATTATAATTATTAGTTTGGATTGCGAAAAATAAAAGAGCATAAATTAAATACTTGTTATGTAGTAATGGAGAATATGTTGGAGTTTTGGAGATGCTTTGTCTTCTGAATCTCTGCTTTCCTCCTGTCTTCTTCTTCATGCACGCAAGGTTCCTCCTATGGCAAGCTGTGTGTTGGTAGATCACCATTGTCAATGGCTACCATCCGTCCTCTCAGTGAAAATGGTCCAGATGCGCTATCACCGCACGACTAATCATCTGTCGGTTCTCACTCATGCTGGAATAGGATCCATTGATCCTTTTGCGTCTGTTACTACGCCCAACCCTTGTGAGTTTGAAGTTCGTCACAGTCATCCAATCCCTGAATCCTACTCGGAATACCACAGACAAGGTTTAGACTTTCCGGATTCTCAAGAATGCTGCCAATGGATTCTAGCTTATACCACGAAGACTCTGATTAAGGAATCCAAGAGATACTCATTCAATCTAATGTAGAACGGAGGTGGTTGTCAGGCACGAGTTCATAGGTTGAGAATGGTGATGAGTGTCACGGATCATCACATTCATCATATTGAAGTGCGAATAAATATCTTAGATAGAAACAAGCGTGTTTGAATGGAAAACAGAAGTAATTGCATTAATTCATCGAGACACAGCAGAGCTCCTCACTCCCAACAATGGAGTTTTAGAGACTCATGCCATCAAAAAGTACAAAGTTCAGATCTAAAATGTCATGAGATACGAAATAAATCTCTAAAAGTTGTTTAAATACTAAACTAGTAACCTAGGTTTACAGAAAATAAGTAAACTATGATAGATAGAGCAGAAATCTACTTCTGGGACCCACTTGGTGTGTGCTGGGGCTGAGACTTGAGCTTTACACGTGCCTAGACTATTTCTAGAGTTAAACGCCAGGTTGTAACCTGTTTCTGGCGTTTAACTCCAACTTGTAACTTGTTTCTGGCGTTTAACGCCAGAATGCAACATGGAACTGGCGTTGAACGCCAGTTTACGTCGTCTATCCTTGAGCAAAGTATGGACTATTATATATTGCTGGAAAGCCCTGGATGTCTACTTTCCAACGCAATTGAGAGCGCATCAAATGGACTTCTGTAGCTCCAAAAAATCCATTCCGAGTGCAAGGAGGTCAGAATCCAACAGTATCAGCAGTAACTTGGTTTAGCCGCTTAGGCCAAGATTTTATTCCTTTAGGCCCTCCTATCCACTGATGCTCAAAGCCTTGGATCCTTTTTATTACCCTTGCCTTTTGGTTTTAAGGGCTATTGGCTTTTTCTGCTTGCTTTCTCTCTCTCTCTCTCTCTCTCTCTCTCTCTCTCTTTTTCTTTTTTTTTTGCGCAAGCTTTTGTATTCAGTGCTTTTTCTTGCTTCAAGAATCAATTTTATGATTTTTCAAATTATCAATAACATTTCTCTTGTTCATCATTCTTTCAGGAGCCAACGATTTTAACATTCATAAAATTTTATATAAAAAACATGCACTGTTCAGGCATTCATTTAGAAGACAAAAAGTATTGCCACCACATTAAATAATTAGAATTTTCCTTATTAAAAACTCGAAAAAAATATTGCCTCCTTATTCTAAAAATCTGCTATTTTATTCATGTTTGATGATGATGAGAAAAATAAATTATAGCTTAATTGGAGATAAAATTAAAATAGAGATGCTAATTACTACTACTCATATATGACTTCTAAGGTAAATTTCTAATAAGAATAATTATCACAGAGTTAAGGCTAAGATTAGAACTCAACAACCTTGAATTTGGGAGGTGGATGCCTCTTTAGTCTGTGGAGTGCTTGGCCCTTCAAAAGATAGCTTCTGGCGCTTCAGTTCCTTCAGTTCACGCCCTTGCTCTTCTTGTTCTCTAAGTAGTTTGCATAGCATGCTGTTTTGATTTTGCTGTTCTTCTTTCAGTTGATCCATAGCTTCTTGCAACTTGGTGACAGATGCTTCTAGGCGCTCCCAGTATTCAATTTGAGGGATTTCCGGGAGGAACTCCTGTGCTCTCCTCTTGATGGGGTCGTCCTGTACTTGTTGTCCTTCTATAGACTTTTTGGTGATTGGTTGCTCAACTGAGATATACTCATCTACTCCCATTTTTACCCCAGCATCTTTACATAACAGAGAGACCAAGCTTGGATAAGCCAATCTGGCATCTTTGGAGTTCTTGTTTGCAATTTTGTAAAGCTTACAAGCAATCAGCTGATGAACTTCCACTTCTTTTTCCAGCATAATGCAATGAATCATCACTGCTCTTCTGATGGTGACCTCAGAGCGGTTTCTAGTGGGCAGTATAGAGCGCCCAATGAAGTCCAGCCAGCCTCTGGCGACTGGTTTGAGATCTCCTCTTTTGAGTTGGTTTGGGGCACCCTTTGTGTTGGTTGTCCATTTGGCTCCAGGGAGGCATATGTCCTCTAGGATTTTGTCCAAGCTCAGGTTTGATCTCATCATTCTTCTATTAAAGGGGTCTGGGTCATCTTGCAGTTGAGGCAGCTTGAAGATCTCCCTTATTTTGTCAGGGTGGGTGTGAACAATATTCCCTCTGACCAGAGTTCTATAGTCATAGAATGCGGTTCTAGCTATTCTCTGCCTGTCCGTCTGTCACATATTAGCGTAGAATTCCTGAACCATATTTCTTCCCAACTTTGTTTCAGGATTAGCTAGGACTTCCCAGCTCCTATTTCAAATTTGCTCTTGGATCTCCGGATATTCGTCTTCTTTTAGATCGAATTTAACTTCCGGGATCACTGACCTTAGACCCATTATTTTGTAGTAATGGTCTGAATGTTCTTTGGTTAAGAACTTCCCTTGATTCCAAAGTGGTTTTGGAATATTCTCTTTCTTGCCTCTTGAGTTGGTTTGTTTTCCCTTAGGAGCCATGATCTTAGTAGGTATTGGCTTAGTGATCACGGATAAACACACCAAACTTAGAGGTTTTCTTGTCCTCAAGCAAAGGAAAGGAAAGAAGAGGGATATGAGGAGAGCCAAGTCCGAATTGTGAAGGTGGGGAGGAGGCTGAACTAGGATTTAAAGGGAAGGGGAGTGGGTTTCGAAAATTTTGAAGAAGATATGATAGAAGATATGATTTGTAAAAGATAAGTATGATAGGAAAAGGATGCACTTTAAAATTTAAAAGATATGAATAATATGAAAGATATTTGAAAAAGATAGCTTTGTTTTGAAAAAGATATTGTGAAGATTTGAAAAAGATATTGATGAGTTGAAAAAACAAAATTTTGAGAAGGAAAAGAGATAGATTTGTTTTGAAAAAGATTTGAAAAGAAGTTGAAGAGGATTAAAACAAAGGTTTATATTTAGAATTAAGATACATTTGATATCTTTGAAAAAGGATTTGAAAAATTAGGATTTGTAATATGTTTATGCAAGAAATCATGAGTTGAAACATGAAAAATGGAAAAAATTTGAAGTGAAAACGAAATTACCTACTCCCCACAATCCTAGCGTTAAACGCCCAACTGCTGCATGTTTTGGGCGTTTAACGCCCAGTTGGTGCTTAGTCTGGGCGTTTAACGCCCAGCTGTTGCTTCTAGCTGGCGTTAAACGCCAGAAACTCCTTTGTCACTGGGCGTTTTTCTGAACGCCCAGGATGCTGTAAATCTGGCGTTAAACGCCCAGAAGCTGCTTCTTTTTGGCGTTTAACGCCCAGATGGCTATCTCTACTGGCGTTAAACGCCCAGTAGATGCTCCTTTTGGGCATTTAATGCCCAAAACAGCTCTTACTGGCTTTTTCGCACCAGTGAGCTTCTTTTTGCTGTTTTGTATTCTGAATCCTTCTGCAACCCTGTGAACTTATGCAATTGATTCTTTACCTTGAAGATTATTGATATTGAACCTCTATAATTAAAAAAATTAATAAGAAAAAGTTTTGCTGATGGCTGGGTTGCCTCCCAGCAAGTGCTTCTTTATTGTCTTTAGCTGGACCTTGCTGAGCTTTTAATCTAGCCTCAGCCTTGAGCACTCTTGCTCAACATTGCCTTCAAGATAATGCTTGATTCTCTGTCCATTAACAATGAACTTCTTATTAGAATCAATGTCTTGAAGCTTCACATAGCCATATGGTGACACACTTGTAATCACATATGGTCTCCTCCACCGGGATTTCAGTTTCCTGGGGAATAGCCTGAGCCTAGAGTTAAATAGTAGAACCTTCTGTCCTGGTTCAAAGACTCTAGATGACAACTTTCTGTCATGCCACCTTTTTGCTTTCTCTTTGTAAAGCTTGGCATTTTCGAAAGCAGTGAGTCTGAATTCCTTTAGCTTATTTAGCTGGAGCAATCTTTTTTCTCCGGCTAAATTGGCATCGAAGTTTAGGAATCTGGTTGCCCAATAGGCCTTATGCTCTAGTTCCACGGGCAGATGACAGGCCTTACCATACACAAGCTGGTATGGAGAGGTCCCTATAGGAGTTTTGAATGCTGTTCTGTAAGCCCACAGAGCATCATCCAAGCTTCTCGCCCAATCCTTTCTACGGGTACTTACAGTCCGTTCCAGGATTCTTTTTAGTTCTCTATTAGAGACTTCAACTTGCCCATTTGTCTGTGGATGATATGGAGTTGCCACCTTGTGGCTAATTCCATACCGGACTATAGCAGAGTAAAGCTGTTTGTTGCAGAAGTGAGTGCCCCCATCACTAATTAGTGCTCTAGGGACACCAAACCTGCTGAAGATATGTTTCTGGAGGAACTTCAGCACTGTCTTAGTATCATTAGTGGGTGTGGCAATGGCCTCTACCCATTTTGATACATAGTCGACTGCCATCAGAATATAAGTGTTTGAGTATGATGGTGGGAAAGGCCCCATGAAGTCAATTATCCATACATCAAACAACTCAATCTCCAAGATTCCTTGTTGAGGCATGGCGTAACCATGAGGCAGATTACCAGCTCTTTGGCAACTGTCACAATTACGTACAAACTCTCGGGAATCTCTATAGATGGTAGGCCAGTAGAAGCCACATTGGAGGACTTTGGTGGCTGTTCGCTCACCTCCAAAATGACCTCCATATTGTGACCCATGGCAATGTCATAAGATCTTCTGTGCTTCTTCTCTAGGCACACACCTACGAATTATTCCGTCTGCACATCTCTTGAAGAGATAGGGTTCATCCCACAAGTAGTAATTTGCATCAGTAATTAATTTCTTCTTTTGTTGCCTGTTGTACTCCTTGGGTATGAACCTTGCAGCTTTATAGTTTGTAATGTCTGCAAACCATGGTGTTTCTTGAATGGCGAACAAATGCTCATCCGGAAAGGTTTCGGAGATCTCAATAGAGGGAAAGGATGCCCCTTCTACTGGTTCTATCCGGGACAGATGGTAAGCCACTTGATTTTCTATCCCTTTTCTGTCTCTTATTTCTATATCAAACTCTTGCAGAAGCAACACCCATCTTATGAGGCTGGGTTTTGAATCCTGCTTTGTAAGTAGATATTTAAGAGCAGCATGGTCAGTGTACACAATCACTTTTGATCCTACCAAGTATGATCTAAACTTGTCAATGGCATAAACCACTGCAAGCAATTCTTTTTCTGTGGTTGTGTAATTTTTCTGGACATCATTTAAAACACGGCTAGCATAATAAATGATATATAGAAACTTGTCATGCCTCTGCCCCAATACTACACCAATGGCATGGTCACTGGCATCACACATTAGTTCGAATGGTGATGACCAGTCTTGTGCAGAAATGACTGGTGCTGTGACCAGCTTAGCTTTCAGAGTTTCAAACACCTGCAGACACTCTGTGTCAAACACAAATGGCGTGTCAGCAGCTAGCAGGTTGCTTAGAGGTTTTGTAATTTTTGAAAAATCCTTTATAAACCTCCTATAGAATCCTGCATGCCCCAGAAAGCTTCTGATTGCCTTAACATTGGCAGGTGGTGGTAATTTTTCAATTACCGCTACCTTAGCTTGATCCACCTCTATTCCTTTGTTCGAAATCTTGTGCCCAAGGACAATCCCTTCAGTCACCATAAAGTGACATTTTTCCCAGTTTAAAACCAGGTTAGTCTCTTGGCATCTTTTCAGAACCAGTGTCAGGTGATCAAGACAGGAGCTGAATGAGTCTCCATATACTGAGAAGTCATCCATGAAGACTTCCAGAAAATTTCCC
>NC_029788.2:104657380-104661823 GCF_000816755.2 Arachis ipaensis
TTGAGCCTTCTGTAGTCAATACACATGCACCACCCTGTAACTGTTCTTGTAGGAACCAGTTCATTTTTTTCATTATGAACTACTGTCATGCCTCCCTTTTTGGGGACAACTTGGACAGGGCTCACCCAGGGGCTATCAGAAATAGGATAAATAATCCCAACCTCCAGTAACTTGGTGACCTCTTTCTGCACCACTTCCTTCATGGCTGAATTTAGCCGCCTCTGTGGTTGAACCACTGGCTTAGCATCATCCTTCAATAGGATCTTGTGCATGCATCTAGCTGGGCTTATGCCCTTAAGGTCACTTATGGACCACCCAAGAGCTGTCTTGTGTGTCCTTAGCACTTGAATTAGTGCTACCTCTTCCTGTGGATTTAAAGCAGAGCTTATGATCACTGAAAAAGTGTCACCTTCTCCCAAAAATGCATATTTCAGGGATGGTGGTAATGGTTTGAGCTTGGGTTTTGGAGGTTTTTCCTCTTCCTGAGGAATTTCCAGAGGCTCTTTTATTTCCTCTGAATCCTCCAAATCAGGCTGAGCATCTCTAAAGATGTCTTCTAGCTCTGATTTGAGACTCTCAGCCATGTTGATCTCCTCTACCAAAGAGTCAATAAGATCAACTTTCATGCAGTCTTTTGGTGTGTCTGGATGCTGCATGGCTTTGACAGCATTCAACTTGAACTCATCCTCATTGACCCTCAGGGTTACTTCCCCCTTTTGGACATCAATGAGAGTTCGTTCAGTTTCTAGGAAAGGTCTTCCTAGAATGAGAGTAGCACTCTTGTGCTCCTCCATTTCCAGCACTACAAAGTCAGTGGGAAAGGCGAATGGCCCAACCCTGACAATCATGTCTTCAATCATGCCTGATGGGTATTTAATGGAGCCATCAACAAGTTGGAGACATATCCTGGTTGGTTTGACTTCTTCAGTTAAACCAAGCTTTCTGATAGTGGATGCAGGTATTAGGTTGATGCTTGCCCCAAGATCACATAAAGCTGTCTTGGTGCAATCACCCTCTAATACACATGGTATCATAAAGCTCTCGGGATCCTTAAGCTTTTCTGGGAAGCTTTTCAGAATGACTACACTACATTCTTCAGTGAGGAGAACTCTTTCAGTTTCTCTCCAATCCTTCTTATGACTCAAGACCTCTTTCATGAACTTGGCATAAGAGGGTATTTGCTCAAGTGCCTCTGTAAACGGAATCTTTATTTCAAGAGTCCTGAGATAGTCTGCAAAGAGAGCAAATTGCTTATCCTACTCCTTTTGGTGGAGTTTTTGAGGATAAGGTATTTTGGCTTTGTATTCTTCAACCTTGGTTGCTGCACGTTTATTTCCTACAAAGGTGGTTGGAGAAGCCTTTTTAGAGGGGTTGTTATCAACACTTGGGTGTGTCTGATCCCTCACTGGCGTTTGAATGCCAGGGTTGGAAGCTGGATTGGCGTTGGACGCCAACTCCTTACCTGTTTCTGGCGTTTGAACGCTAGAACTGAGCTTCCATTGGGCGTTTGACGCCAGCTCCTTGGTTGTTTCTGGCGTTTGAACTCCAGAATTATTCCTCTCTGGGCTCTTACTATCCTCAGAGGGATTTTGGATAATATTTTGCTCATCCTCTGTCAGTTGTTCTTTCCTTGGCTTTCTGCTGCTCTGAAGTGAGGTATTTAATGTTTTCCCACTTCTTAATTGAACTGCTTGGCACTCTTCTATTATTTGTTTTGATAACTGCTGTTCTGTTTGCTTCAACTGTACTTCCATATTCATATTAGCCATTCTTGTGTCTTGTAGTATCTCCTTGAATTTGGCCAGCTGTTTTGTTAGAAAATCTAATTCCTGATTGAATTCAGTAATTTGTTCTGCAGGACTGAGTTCAGCAGTTACTGTTTTAGCCTCTTCTTTCATGGAAGATTCACTACTTAGGTACAGATGCTGATTTTTGGCAACTGTATCAATGAGCTCTTGAGCTTCTTCAATTGTCTTTCTCATGTGTATAGATCCACCAGTTGAGTGGTCTAGAGAAATCTAAGCTTTCTCTGTAAGCCCATAATAGAAGATGTCTAACTGCACCCACTCTGAAAATATTTCAGAGGGGCATTTTCTTAGCATCTCTCTGTATCTCTCCCAGGCATCATAAAGAGATTCATTATCTCCTTGTTTAAAGCCTTGGATGTTCAGCCTTAGCTGTGTCATCCTTTTTGGAGGGAAATATTGATTCAGGAATTTTTTTGACAGCTGTTTCCATGTCCTTATGCTAGCCTTAGGTTGGTTATTTAACCACCTCTTAGCTTGGTCTTTTACAGCAAATGGAAACAGTAATAATCTGTAGATATCCTGATCTACTTCCTTATCATGTACTGTGTCAGCAATTTGTAAAAATTGTGCCAAAAACTCTGTAGGTTCTTCATGTGGAAGACCGGAATACTGGCAACTCTGCTGCACCATGATAATGAGTTGAGGATTCAACTCAAAGCTATTGACTCCGATGGAGGGTATACAGATACTACTCCCATATGAAGCAGTAGTGGGGTTAGCATATGACCCCAGAGTCCTCCTGGACTGTTCATTTCCATCTGTCGGTTCTCACTCATGCTGGAATAGGATCCATTGATCCTTTTGCGTCTGTCACTACGCCCAACCCTTGTGAGTTTGAAGTTCGTCACAGTCATCCAATTTTTGAATCCTACTCGGAATACCACAGACAAGGTTTAGACTTTCCGGATTCTCAAGAATGCTGCCAATGGATTCTAGCTTATACCACGAAGACTCTGATTAAGGAATCCAAGAGATACTCATTCAATCTAATGTAGAACGGAGGTGGTTGTCAGGCACGAGTTCATAGGTTGAGAATGGTGATGAGTGTCACGGATCATCACATTCATCATATTGAAGTGCGAATAAATATCTTAGATAGAAACAAGCGTGTTTGAATGGAAAACAGAAGTAATTGCATTAATTCATCGAGACACAGCAGAGCTCCTCACCCCCAACAATGGAGTTTTAGAGACTCATGCCATCAAAAAGTACAAAGTTCAGATCTAAAATGTCATGAGGTACGAAATAAATCTCTAAAAGTTGTTTAAATACTAAACTAGTAACCTAGGTTTACAGAAAATAAGTAAACTATGTTAGATAGAGCAGAAATCCACTTTTGGGGCCCACTTGGTGTGTGCTGGGGCTGAGACCTGAGCTTTACACGTGCCTAGGCTGTTCCTAGAGTTAAACGCCAGGGTGTAACCTGTTTCTGGCCTTTAACTCCAACTTGTAACCTATTTCTGGCGTTTAACGCCAGAATGCAACATGGAACTGGCGTTGAACGCCAGTTTATGTCATCTATCCTTGAGCAAAGTATGGACTATTATATATTGCTGGAAAGCCCTGGATGTCTACTTTCCAATGCAATTAAGAGCGCGCCAATTGGACTTCTATAGCTCCAAAAAATCCATTCCGAGTGCGAGGAGGTCAGAATCCAACAGCATCAGCAGTCCTTTTTCAGCCTAAATAAGATTTTTGCTCAGCTCCCTCAATTTCAGCCAGAAAATACCTGAAATTATAGAAAAACACACAAACTCATATTAAAGTCCAGAAATATGAATTTTTCCTAGAAACTAATAAAAATATACTAAAAACTAACCAAAACATACTAAAAACTACATGAAATTAACCCCAAAAAGCGTGTAAAATATCCGCTCATCACCACCATAACAGGAAGCTCATCCAATGTCCAACTTAAGGACTTTAACTAAAAGTGCTAGGTGGGAGACAACCCACTATGGTATGGTCGTTTCTTTTTCAGTTTTATTTTATTTTGTTTATTTTTATATTGTTTTATTTTCATTGAACCTGGATATTATTCGTAGCATTTGCATTAGCATTGCAAACTGCATAATTGCATAATTGAAAAAAAAAATGCACGACACGACCGTGTTGCTAATGCGTTCACGTCAGTTGCGAAAATACCTCCCACGCGTGCGCGTCAATCACGCGAATGCGTGATCTGGAAATCGGCGTAAAAATCCAATGCCCAGAAATTTGGGCTGTTATCGTGCGGCTGGTGTGCGTTTAGCACAAAACGGCCCACGCGTTCGCGTCCCTGACGCGAACGCGTCACTTGCAAAACACCCATCCCATGCGAAAGTGTGAGCGACGCGACCGCGTCGCGTGGATAGCATGGCACCCTAAATGGAGACAGAGAGTTGCGCTGAAACGACGCTGGAATTGTGCGTTTAGCACAATTTTCAGCGACGTGGTCGCGTACCTCACGCGACTGCGTCATTCATCTTTTACCCATTCCGTGCGATCGCGTCAACCACGTGACCGCGTCAACTCTATTTCACCCTAGCCACGCGATCGCGTGCCCCACGCATTCGCGTGGACTCAAATCCACTAACCCCCAGTCACGCGAAACCCTAACCCCATCGCACCCCCATTCTCTTCCCCCCAACCCCCC
>NC_029788.2:104661847-104663616 GCF_000816755.2 Arachis ipaensis
CCACCAGCGCCACCTCCCACCACCACCCTCACTCCCTTCCTTCTTCCCACCCCCTCCACCATTAAACCCTACCCGAACCCCCTGCCACCGAACAGCCGCCCACTGCCGTGCCAACCGCCCTTCACCGCCGCGTCAGCACCGCCGTGTCAGCACCACCACCACCATACCCCCATCATCTCTCTTTTCCTTAAATTTGTTCTTCCACACACCAGGTTCCGCCAAACGCCACTTTTCTTTCATTCGCAGTTAGTTGCATATTTTACAATTTATGTTCAAAATTAGACTAGTTAGAGATGCATGTTTGTAGTGGATTCTAGGTGGTTAGGTAGCTAGGATGTGGTTAGTGGTTTTAGGCCTAATAATTGCGCCGTACTTGTTGCTTGTTTTACCTATTTTGTAATTTTGGTCTGGCTGTGATGTTCATACTGTTCATATGATGTTCTTTACTGTTTCATGCTGCTGTTACACTGCTCTTTCATTTTCATATTACTTATATTTGCAGCTTTATTTAAATTCATATGAACTGTTTTCCTTGCTTTTTATTACTCGGGAACATCCAATTTTAGCCGGAATGCTGCCCAATTTTCTGCAAATTGTTTCATTTTTACATTCAGGAATTGGTTTTGACATTTTCAATTCTACACTACTTAGCTACAACCAAACCAATTCATGAATGCACGGGCCAACATTCTTTTTCCCTTTCAATTTCCTGGTTCATAAATTGCACTTTTGATGATTCGATTTTAATTTTTGCTATTTCTATATCTATATGAATCATCATCAACCTGTTATCCTTGCTTGAATTTGAGTTGATTATTCTTTAAATTTGTGAATTTCTTGTTACCTAGGAAACATTTATCATGCCACTTACTTTAACTTTCTTTCTCCTAACTCACTCCTTTCCACTTTCTAACCTCTTTTTCACTTTTAACCACTTTTAACTTTCTAACTTCTCCCTTTGCTTTTTAACTAACTCTTTCAACTTTTTAACTCATGGCATGATTATTGTTTCTCCTAATTAACAGGTATTCTACTTATAATATATTTTGGATTATGATTTTTCATCTCAGATTTTTAACTCCGAAACAATCCAAAATGTACATTTATTTAACTCATTTCATTATTCTACTGCTCTTTTGCCACTATGTACTTCTATTGTTATTATTCTATTTGCCTACTTGTTTTCCTGCTTTTGTTCTTCAATTATATCCTGGAATTTTTGCTTTTCAGGATGTCTGACCCTCAGCGAAAAGGAAAAGGCAAAGCCACCACTGGTAAAAGGAAAAGAGGTGAATCCTCTATGTCTATCTTGGACATTATGCATGATGACTCCTGGAGAGAAAAGCACTTTACCCCACAGGAGAAGGCTGACCAGCTCCTCCCTGCCAATGATCCAGTTAAATTTGCAAACAGATACTGTGAGCTGAAGTATCCAATGTTTGCCACCTCCAGAAACCTGTACCTGGAGAGAACTCTGAAAATTCCAGAAGAACTACAGCAGTAACCTCCGATCAGATCAAACAGAGAGGCTGGTTCTTCTTGGATAGAAACTTGACAGAGGTCAATTCTTCCTGGGTCAGAGAGTTTTACTGCAACTATTTCAAGACTACCCTGGATGCAGTGCACCTGAGAGGGAAACAGATACTGGTCACTGAGGAAGCCATTGAGGACATCCTCCACCTTCAGCCTAAATCAGATTAGCCTGACGGTTACCAAAAGGCTGAAGAGGACATGCGCTTTCTGAGATTTGACTGGGATGCTGTCAAGCA
>NC_029788.2:104663953-104699772 GCF_000816755.2 Arachis ipaensis
AGAGACTGGGTCCTTCTTAACTGGAGACAGTTCAAAGATAGGTTCTTCTTGGTCGGAGAGACAAACTAGACTAGCCTCCAATGACGACATCAAGAAGACCTTAAAAGTCTCAAGAGAGGTCCATGTCCAAAGACCTCCACCGTTTGTAACCTATGAAGTCGAGTGTCATAGACAAACGTTTAAATTGACCTAGTAACCGTCCCTCCTCGACCAGTCGGAAGAGGACACCCCATTTCACGAAAAGAGAGGTCCTCAGTAGTACGTATTACAGGTTCTATCTGTATCTCCTAAGTGGAGAAAAGGAAAATGGTCACCACCGAAACGGAAAAGGAAAAGCGACTCCCAGTCTGTAGGACTTTTCGTTTTTAAGGTCCTATATTAACTTCTTGTTTTCGTCCTTTTGTTCATCCGTTTATCTTATTATTGTTATCTTCATGTATCACCGTTTTCTCGTCATCTTATTACTTTACTCAATTTATTTACATGTAAAACCTAACAAAGCCTCAATTTTTAGACTCTACTTTTTAGTATTAGGTTTTATATAATATTCATCTTATGGACAATTAATCCTCTTTGTTATTAGTACGGTACTCAATTTTTCAACTTTCTCAATCAATTTTTCGTTTCCCTCTTCAATCTTTCAATTTTCACCAATTTTCACTTTTTCTCCAATCTTTCACCTTTCCTCACTCAATCCTCTTTCTTTCAATTTCATTCACCGTACTATTTACAAAGGATCCATTGTTCTTTAAGTGTTTAAATTTCTTATTAGTTGAGTTTAAGTTCGTTCCTATTGTCCAACTACTACTAAGTAGTTTTACTGCAACTATTTCAAGACTACCCTGGATGCAGTGCACCTGAGAGGGAAACAGATACTGGTCACTGAGGAAGCCATTGAGGACATCCTCCACCTTCAGCCTAAATCAGATTAGCCTGACGGTTACCAAAAGGCTGAAGAGGACATGCGCTTTCTGAGATTTGACTGGGATGCTGTCAAGCAGAGGATAGCCCTTGATCCTACTGTCCCATGGGTCATGGGAAAGAACACAGCAATGCATAAGGGAATCAAGCTGATGTATCTGAATGATGAGGCTCGGCTCTGACACCAGATCCTGAGCAACTTTGTTATGCCGAGCACTCATGAGACGGAGCTGCATGCTGCTATAATCACCCTCCTCTGGTGTGTGATGGAGGGTAAGGACCTGTATCTTCCACGATTCATCCGGTATTACATGGCCAGGGTCCATGTCAGAGGCACTCTTCCTTTCCCATATCTGATTACCCAGCTCGGCCGCCGAGCTGACGTGCCTTGGGAGCTGGCTGATGAGAAGCCACCTGCTGCAGACTGTAAGAAGATTATCCCTCACAGCAGAAAATTTCAGGCTTTGGGTTACAGACCCCCATTCCTCACCGCTTCTGATGAGACAGCCACACCTTCAACTGCCCCTTCTTCATCTAATGCTGCCCCAGCTACCACCACTACACCTCCACCTGCCTCAGAGCCCGTTTACCACCTCGTGCACTGCTTATTTCAGCAGCTGGACCAGATGGAGCGCCGCAACCGGCGGCGATATGAGAGATCTGAGCGTCGCAACAAGCGACGCTATGAGCACCTCAAGTTGATGATCCGATCTGGTGGCGACATCCCCTCTGAGCTTGACACACCATCAGAGCCATCCGAGGAGGAGGCGGACGAGCATGAGGATGAGATCCATCCACATGCCCAGGCTGAGCAGGCAGGACCAGAGCAGGCTGTGCCACAGCAAGAGGAGCCACATCAGATTCAGGCCGCAGACCCAGAGATTTCTCTCCAGTCAGCACCTCCCCTGCAGTAGACAGATCCTCCTACCCTCATCCAGTCTGCAGACCCTCAGGCCACCACAGAGACTCCAGCAGCCCATCCTTCCAGTGATGACACTCCTTCACACCCAGCTTGAGTGAGCATCAAGGACGATGCTTTATTTTAAGTGTGGGGAGGTCGCCATCCCTGGCGTATCTTTTTGGTGAACCACTACAGACTCTTTTATCTTATTTTGTTATTTTCCTGTATTTTTATTTTTATTTTTATTTTTCAGTACTTGCACATTGTTCTTTTGCTGTATTTTTACTTTATTTCCGTATTTTGTACTTTAGTTCATATTTTAGACATTTAGTTTAGTTTTCAATTCTAAACTTATTAGTTATAGAATATGTGGATTCATTAGTATAGTTTACCCTTTTAGCATATGATAGTTTGATTTAATTGAAAATAAAAGGAGTAAACTAGAAATCATAGTAAATTAAAACAATCCACACACCTTGTATATATAACATTACATGTTAGTTAGTTAACAACATTTCATCAAGGAACAACACTAAGATTTTAAGGGCCACCCTAAGATTTACATTGAGAATAATGGGAACTCTTAATGTTTACTTGCATGCATACATAACTGATATATGATTTTTGAGCTGGAGAACACACAGCCTGTGAGTCTTGAGCTTAATTGTATGGTTACATTCAAACCATAATTTTCATTCCTGTGTGTTTTACCCTTCTCTTTCATTCTGATGTTCTTTACTTTATTTTAATCTATATATCCAATTATAGAATATAGATACATACCAAGAGATGATTGAGGCCATCATTTGAATTTTTCCTCACTTATTCCAAATTAGCCTACCTTTTACATCACCCTTGTTAGCCCCTTTGAGCTTTTTTAATCCCCTCTTGCTCTATAAACCACATTACTAGCCTTAAGCAAAAAAACAAAATAAAAATCCAAGTTGAATCCTTGGTTAGCTTAAGATAGATATTGTGTAATATTTAAGTGTGGGGAATTTTATGGGAACATGGGATGATAGGAACAAAGTAGGAATTTAAAAAGAATAAGTTGTTTCAAAAACAAAATTTGGGAAACATGCTCATGTGAAATCAAAACAATTGAATTACCATGTGCATTGATTTAAAAAAAAAAGTTATTTACATTTTCAGTATTTAAATAAGGGAATATACAAAAATTTCCCGATTGCAAAATAAAGAGAATCAATGCACATGAGACAAAATTAAAATTTAATGCATGAGTCTGCAGTACAAAGTGGAAAAATTTGGGCAATTAGGTTAAGGAACTTTAAAATTATATATAGTATGTATGTTAGGTGAGATCTTAGACTAATCAAGGATTCACTTATTAGCTCACTTAGCCTTATACATATACCCTTACCTTTACCTTGGCCCCATTACAACCTTGAAAAAGACCTCATGATTTTTGTATGTCTGTATTCTATAATTGTTGATTGGTTAGATGAAGAACAAAGTTATAGAAAGTAAGGATAGAAAAAGAATAGAGTGATTAACCCAATAAACACTGAGTGACTAGAGAGTAAACACAAAATCCAGTGAGGGTTCAATAGCTCAATCACCATATATCTCTGCTTAAATTGTTAATTGTCTTGCAAGTTTGTGAAATATTTTTACCCATCTCAATTGTAAAAGTGCTTTAAACATTATCTAAGGTTTGGCTATGCATATATAATTCCTTGAGGATATGAGTTAATTTAACTACATGTAAGTTTTGTATACAAGTGAATAATAACAATTAGAATTGCATGATTCATTTAGGTAGTTGCATTTAGAATAGAATGCATTGCATGAAATTCCACCACTTTACCTTACTCTTTATCTTGGATTTAGCATGAGGACAGGCTATTGTTTAAGTGTGGGGAGGTTGATAAACCCATATTTTATGATATATTTTGTGCTCAATTTAAGTGATTTATTCAATCCTTCACCCACTTATTCATGTGAAATTGCATGGTTTTACTCTCCCTTCCTTATTATGTGATATATGTGAAAAACATGTTTCCTATGCTTTAAATAATTATTTTAATTACCTTTTATTACCATTCGATGCCGTGATTTGTGTGTTGAGTATTTTCAGATCTCCTAAGGCAGGAATGATTTAAAGGATGGAAAGGAAACATATAAAAATGGAAGGAAAGCATAAAATGGAGTTTTTGAAGAAACTGGTAGCGACGCGAACGCATGGACGACGCGGCCGCATGCCTAGCGCAAAAGGCAGTGACGCGAACGCGTGACCAACACGGACGCACGCCTTGAGCAGAACACAAATGACGCGTACGCATGACCGAAGCGAACGCGTGATAAGGAAAACTCCAGATGACGCGACCGCGTGACCCACGCGGACGCGTGACAGATGCCACGCACCAGAAACTGCAGAAAACGCTCCCAGCAATTTCTGAATCCCTTTTTGGCCCAGATCCAAGTTCAGAAAGCACAGATTAGAGGTTATAAAGTGGGGAAATGCATCCATTCAAAGAGAGTCTCCAATTATTCACTTTTCACAGTTTAGATGTAGTTTTTAGAGAGAGAGGTTCTCTCCTCTCTCTTAGGTTTTAGGATTAGAATTTCTTATTATTTCAATTTAGGATTTCAACTCTTCATCAGGTTCAATATTTCTTTTACTTTATATTTCTGTTTTACTTTCAGATACTTTAATGCTCTCATTTAATTACTTATGTTGCCAAATTGGCTTATGAACCATTCATGTTAGGATTTTCTTTATTTAATATAAACTGAGGTATTTCAGATTTATGATTCTTATTTAGCTTTTTATATTCTTGGCTTAAATTGATTAATTGGTAACTCTTGAGTTGTCAAACTCATCGTGATTGATAATTGTTATCTTTGCTGATTGATCTAAATTCCTACAACTCTAGTCTTTCCTTAGGAAATTGACTAGGACTTTAGGTGTTAAATTGATTTATCCACTTGACTTACCTTCATAGTTAGAGGTTGACTTAGTGGGAGCAAAATATAATTCTCATCACCATTGATAAGGATAACTAGGATAGGACTTCCGAATTTTCATACCTTGCCAAGAGTTTATTTTACAGTTATTTATTTATTTTATTTATCATCTAAATTACTTGTTCCTTACTCTCAAAACCCCCAATTTACAAAACTCATAACCAATAATAAGAACACCTCCCTGCAGTTCCTTGAGAAGACGACCCGAGGTTTAAATACTTTGGTTATCAATTTTTAAGGGGTTTGTTACTTGTGACAACCAAACATTTGTACGAAAGAATTTTCTGTTGGTTTAGAAGCTATATCCATAACGCGATCATATTTTTATATTTCTTTACCGATAGAGAAAAACCGATCGTCAAGCATACTCTATCTAAAGTCGCCAAAGAAGTACTAATAAAATCAGTGGCCCAATCGATACCTTCTTATATTATGGGTTGTTTTCAACTACCAAAAAGCTTATGCAATCACTTGGAGAGCTGATTTATAGTTTTTATTGTGGAAGCTACAATGGAGAACAAAAAATTCACTGGGTAGCTTCGAACAAAATGACTAGATCAAAGGATAGTGGATGCTTAGGTTTCAAAAGTTTTGAGGCTTTTAATCAGGCAGTCTTGGTCAAACAAGGCTGGAGGCTTCTTAACAAACCAACTTCTAAGTAGTAATAACACAATAGGCCAAGTATTACCGACGAAAATAGTTCACTGATACAGCTCTTGGCTACAATCCTAGTTATACTTGGAGAAGTATATGGGGAGCCAAATGGGTCTTTGAGTTAGGAGGTCTTTGGAAAGTAGAAACAAGACAATCAATCAGAATATCGAAAGATCCATGTCTGCCTAACTAAAATGGTTTCTAGGTATGGAGCAATTTATCAAAGTTTTTATCCCGACGCTACTGTTGATAGTTTAATTGATCAAACAGACAAAACATGGAACTAGAATCTCATAAGGGGTATCTTTCTACCTTTTGAAACTACCCAAATTCTAGCTCTATCAATTGATATTCAAGAAAACAAAGATACTTTTTTACTGGAAGACTAGCAAATTTGGAATTTACCAAGTCAAACAAGCATACCATTTGATACGAGCACAACCTGTGAACATTTTCCAAAAGAATGACTGATAAATCACTATTTTATGGTTTATTTTATGTTCAATTAAGTGGTTTCATCAAGTCTTTACCCACTTATTCATATAAATTGAATGATTTTACAATTCCTTCCTAGTTTTGTTCTATGGTTGAAAACTTGCTTCCTAAGAAACTTTAATTTGTGTATTTTAATTCTCCTTTATACCATTCGATGCCGTGATCCGTGTGTTAAGTGTTTCAGGCTTCATAGGGCAGGAATGGCTTAGAGAATGGAGAGGAAGTTTGCAAAAAATGGAAGGAACACAAGAAACCAAGGAGATGACCAGCGAGCATCAATGCGCACACATGGCTCATGTGTACGCGCAATATGGAGAAAATTACAGCGACGCATGCGCGTGCCTGACGCGCACGCGTGGATTGGAGTTGCACAAAAGACGCGCACGCGTGAATGACGCGTAAGCGTGACAAGAAAATTCACCGAATGACGCGCACGCGCGACTGACGCGTACGCGTGACATGCGCGATCTGTAGAAATAACAGAAAATGTTGGGGGCGATTTCGGGCCAAGTTTTGACCCAGTTTCCGTCCCAGAAACACAGATTAGAGCCAGGGAACGTGCAGAGACTCAACACATTCTCATTAGGATAGTTTTTAGTTTTAGATGTGAATCTAGAGAGAAATTACTCTTCCTCTAGGTTTTCTTTACATTAATAGTTTATTAGTTTTATGCTTTTGCTTTTGGATATTGAAGAGTCATCACCTCCATTGAAGATACTATTCTAGTTTGTTTCCTTATTTCCTATTTATTTATTCCATATTCATAATTCTTGTTTAGAGTGGTAATTGGATTATTTTGGATTTATTAATGCAAAGGATTACTTTTATTTTTAATTAATTTTCAATCCCTATTTTATTTAATTTATCATGTCTTCTTCTTATATTTTATTGAGCGTTATATTCATGTCAATGAAGTAGATTCCCTACTTGACATGGGGGTTGATTAAGAAGAGACACTTGAATTGGAATGCTCAAGTGATTAGTTAAATTGGAAGTTGTTGGCTAATTCTGTATTTACTAACGCTAGACCTTCCCAAGGGAGAGGACTAGGATTTGCAAATAAGAGTTAGGTCAATCACTTGACTTTCCTTTATTTAGTAAGGGTTAACTAAGTGAAAATAACAACCTTTTTATACTACACTTGAGAGAATTCCAACAAGGATAGAACTTCCAATTAATCATTCCCCCAGTCAAGGCTTTTTAATTTAAATAATATAAATTCCTTTTAATTTTCATTGCACTAAATTACTATTATTTATTTTTCTGTCATTCAACTCTCAAAATCTCTTGGAAAACTCCTGATTAATAAATTAGCACCCTTTCTTGCAACTCGTTGTGAGACGACCTGGGACTCATACTCCAAGTATTTTTATTCTAATTTTTGTTACACCTTTCTAAATTGATGAGGCAGATTTTAGCTGGTTAAGAGCTATACTCGCAACATAATTTCTAATTTGATTTCTAAATTAGCCGACTTATGCCACACATCAATTTTTGGCGCCATTGCCGGGGAGTTGCAATTGTGTGCTAAATTATTAATTAGTGTAAATTTTTTTATTTTTATTTGCATATTTTATTTTTATTTTATTACCATGAGCTATATGTTTCTTTCATTGAATGACGCGTTCACTACCTGATCCGAGCTTAGCCGCATTTGATCCTGAAATTGAAAGAACTATTTCACGTATTAGGCGAGCTCGGCGTCGGTTAGCCTCTGAGGGTGGTGAAGTGATTGTTATCGATTCACCAGTCTCATCTGAGGGTGAATTTGAACCGCCATCTGAGAGCGAAATAAGCTCTTTTACTACCGATTCAGTTGATTCACGTGCAGATAACATGGCAGCACCTAGGAGGATCACTCTCCAGGAAGCTGGAGCCCTAGATTTTACACTGCAGCCGTATCAAGTGCATCATCCAACTCTGGCTGCAGATTTTGAGCTGAAGACTGCACTAATCAACTTGATGCCCAAGTTTCATGGCTTACCTGCTCAGGAGCCTATCAAGCACCTAAGGGACTTTCAGACAGCCTGTTCTACTGTTAGGCATCATGGTGCAAATGAAACTTCTATTCTGTTAACCGTCTTCCTGTTTTCTCTTGAAGGAAAGGCGAGGGAGTGGTACTACTCCCAACTTGAAGCAACTGTTACCAACTGGGATATGCTCAGGAGAGAATTTTTGGAAAAATACTTTCCAGTTGAAGTTACAGATAGACTGAGGAAAGAGATCTCCTACATTGTTCAAGGTGAATCAGAAACTCTCTATGAGTACTGGGAGCGCTTTAAGAACCTTCTGGACGCATGCCTCCATCACATGATTGACAGGCTAGTGTTGATCAGCTACTTCACTCAAGGCATGAAACCTCGGGATAAAACTATATTAGATGGTGCTAGTAATGGTTCTCTGAAAAAGTACAAGACCGCAGATGAAACATGGCAACTGATCAGCGACTTAGCTGAGTCAACTAGGAATCACAGGCACAGGAATAACCACTCAAAGGCTGTTGCAGAGGTTTCCTCTAGCACTGAGACTACTGCCCTTACACAGAGTATATGTGAAATGACCAACCTACTAAAGCAGATGCAATTGAATCAACAACAAACTCAGCCTTCCCCACCACAACAATGCCAACAGTTAGTTCCCCAAAAAGTATACGGAATCTATGCTAATTATAGTCATTATACTGATGAGTGCCCGCAGCTCTAACCAGAAGACAACACTATGGCAGCTACTCATAACTTCTATGACCGCCCGAATCAAGGATACAATCAACAAGGCGGCAACTACAACCAAGGTGGGAACTATAACCAAGGATGGTAGGACAACTCCAACCAAGGTTGGAGAGATAATTCTAACCATGGCTGGAGGGACAACTATAATAAAGGAGGCAGAGACAACCAAGGAAATCAAAGGTGGAATAACAACAACAGACAGTAGAATCAGAACCAGCCTTACAGATCTCCTCACCTAAGGCAGTCTCATGGACCCCAGCACAACCAACAACAGGTCCCTCAGATCACTTATCCTCATTCCTCATCAAACGACGAGATGCTTCGTTCTCTTGCACAAGGACAACAAGACATGCAGACTACACTGAACTCTACTCTAAATGGTCTGAATGCCACTTTACAAGCTCTCGCCATCCGGATAGATTCATTACCTACTTCCACCAACCAACCTTCAAGCTCCAGTGGAATTCCTTCTCAATCCTTACCTAACCCCAAGGGTGGCATCAATGCCATCACTTTGAGGTCCGGAACCACACTGCAAGAGAGGAACCAAGAGGAGCCAAGCCCACAGGTACACGCCCCAGCTGAGGATTTGGTAGAAGTGGAAGATGCTGAAAAGGAAGAAGAAATACAAGACATTGTTGAAGAAGAAGTAGCTCAGCAAAGGAATGGAGCACCAAAGGATGCAGAAGCTGCAAGTGGCGCCCTTCCTATCCCATTTTCACACCTTGCAAGAAAGTCCAGAAAGCAGATGGAACTTGATCCCAAAATGGTAGAAATTTTTAAAAAGGTTGAGGTAACTGTTCCCTTTTTTTATGTTATTCAGCAAGTACCTAAATATGCAAAGTTTCTAAAAGATTTATGCATACATAAAGATAAAATTAATGAATTAGAAACTATTTCTTTAGGTAGTTCTATATCTGCTTTAATGGGAGGTATACCTGAAAAATGTAGTGATCCAGGTCCATGCATGGTTAATTGTACCATTGGAGGTGTAATATTTTTTGACTGCATGTGTGATTTAAGAGCGTGTGTTAGTATAATGCCATTGTCTATATATGATACTTTGAGGCTCCCTCCCTTAAAAAGGTCGGTAGCTCGTTTTGTGTTAGCAGATAAAAGCATTATTACAGTAGTTGGGATTGCTGAAGATGTATTAGTGAGCATTAAGGGCTCACATTTTCCATTGACTTCTATATCCTGGAAATGCCCCCTAATGACTCAGGAAGACCATCATCAATCCTGCTTGGAAGACCATTCCTGAAGACTTCGAAGTTCAAGCTGGATGCATTCTCAGAAACTTACTCCTTTGAGATAGATGGCAGAACAGTGAGTTTCAGTTTAAATGAAGCTATGAAGCACCCTCCGGAAGATCATTCTATCTTCCAGTGCGACATCATTGATGAAACTGTAGCTGAAATTCACCAAGAAGGAGCAGAAGTGAAGAACATGGAGCAAGGTCCAAGTGTGGGGACACCCTCTGAACACAATGAGGATATTTTGCCATTATCACTAACCCCGGATGATCCAGAGCCTAGCCATGAGCAGAAATTAGAATTGAAGCCCCTCCCTCCACACCTCAAGTATGCATACCTTGAGGATAATCAGAAGTTCCCAGTTATCATTGCAAAGGAACTCACTTCCCAATAGGAAGAGCAACTGCTCAGTGTGCTGAGAAAACACAAGAAAGCAATTGGGTGGAGCTTGGCGGATATAGTAGGCATCAACCCTCAAGTTTGTGAGCACAGAATATATTTAGAAGAAGAATCAAAGCCTGTCCGTCAACCCCAAAGAAGATTGAATCCCACCATCTTAGAAGTTGTCAAGAAAGAAGTGACCATGCTACTTGAAGCAGATATCATTTACCCCATCTCAGACAGCGAGTGGGTCAGTCCAGTTCAAGTGGTGCCCAAGAAGTCTGGAGTCACAACAGTAAAAAACGAGCATGGAGAGCTCCTGACAACTAGAGTGCAGAATTCATGGAGGGTTTGCATTGACTATAGGCATCTCAACCAAGCTACTCGCAAGGATCATTACCCTTTGCCATTTATTGATCAGATGCTTGATCGCCTGTCAGGTAAATCCCATTACTGCTTTTTAGATGGTTATACATGCTACTTTCAAATTCATATAGCTCCTGAAGATCAGGAGAAGACTACTTTTACATGTCCCTTTGGAACGTATGCATACAAAAGGATGCCTTTTGGCTTATGTAATGCACCTGCTACTTTCCAAAGATGCATGATGAGTATCTTTTCAGATCTTATTGAGAATTGTATGGAAGTATTTATGGATAATTTTAGCGTTTATGGTGATTCATTTAGCCTTTGCTTGGATAGTTTAGATAGAGTATTAGACAGGTGTGTTAGTTCAAACCTTGTATTGAATTTTGAAAAGTGTCATTTTATGGTAAAACAAGGGATTGTTCTAGGACATGTTGTGTCTAATACTGGTATTTCTGTAGATCCAGCAAAGGCAGATGTCATTTCTAGTTTACCTTACCCCTCCTCCGTGAGGGAAGTCCGTTCGTTCCTTGGCCACGTAGGTTTCTACAGGAGATTCATTAAGGACTTCAGTAAGGTAGCATTACCTTTATCCAGACTGTTGCAGAAAAATATTGAGTTTGAGTTCAGTGAAGATTGCATGCAGGCATTTGATAAGCTGAAGATCACCCTGACTCAAGCTCCAATTGTAAGAGGACCAGACTGGAGCCAACCATTTGAAATTATGTGTGATGCTTCTAACCATGCAGTGGGAGCAGCGCTGGTTCAGCGCGAAGGTAAGGATCCTTTCGTAATTGCTTATGCGTCTAAGACCTTAGACGCTGCTCAATCTAATTACACCACCACTGAAAAAGAGCTTCTTGCTATTATTTTTGCTCTGGATAAATTCTGAGCCTATTTACTTGGTACTAAGGTGGTAGTGTACTCAGACCATGCAGCTCTAAAATATTTATTAGCTAAAAAAGAGTCCAAACCAAGGTTGATACGTTGGATACTGCTGCTGCAAGAATTTGATTTAGAAATTAAGGATAGGAGTGGTAACCAGAATTTAGTGGCAGACCACTTGAGTCACCTTGAGCACATTAAGAATGACTCAACTCCTATAAATGATGCTTTTCCATTTGATAGTTTGCATGTAGTATCTGAAGTAGTTCCTTGGTATGCACCTGTAGCTAATTATCTAGTTAGCCATACTTTCCCTCCCAATTTCACCAAGCATCAGAGAGACAAGCTGAAAAACGAGTATAAATATTATATATGGGATGACCCATATTTATGGAGGTGTGGTGCTGACCAGGTAATTAGAAGGTGTGTGCCTCAATCAGAATTCCAGTCCATTTTAGAGGTCTGCCACTCTTCTGAGAGTGGAGGACATTTTGGCCCTCAAAGAACAGCTAGAAAAATTTTAGACTGTGGATTCTGGTGGCCTACTCTTTTTAAAGATGCTGTTGCCTTTTGTAAATCTTGTTCCCCATGCCAAAGGTTTGGTAATATATCCAAGAGGAATGAGATGCCTCAACAGATTATGCTTTTCTGTGAAATTTTTTATGTTTGGGGCATTGACTTCATGGGTCCATTTCCAAACTCTAGTGGTTACCTTTATATACTGTTAGTGTAGATTATGTTTTTAAATGGGTGGAAGAAATTCCTACCCGTACTGATGATGCTAACACCGTTGTTTCCTTTGTTAGAAACCATATTATTTGTCGCTTTGGATAACCATGATCAATCATGAGTGATCAAGGCACTCGCTTTTGTAACAGGAGACTAACAGGATTACTGAAGAAGCATGGGATAGTTCACAAAGTAGCAACAGCTTATCATCCCCAGAACAATGGACAAGCAGAAGTGTCTAACAGAGAAATTAAACACATTCTGGAGAAGATAGTAAAGCCTCATAGGAAGGACTGTAGTGCCAGGCTACAAGATGCACTCTGGGCATATAGAACAGCATACAAGACACCCATTGGGATGAGCCCCTTCCGCTTAGTGTACGGAAATGCTTGCCACCTTCCAGTAGAGGTGGAACACAAGGCTTTCTGGGTTGTAAGGGAATGCAACATGAATTTTGAAGAATCTGCTGCTGAAAGGAAGCTACAACTAGTAGAATTAGAGAACCTTCGCCTAGAAGCATATGACAACTCCAGGCGATACAAAGAGAAGATGAAGGCTGTCCATGACAAGCACATAAAAAGGAGAGAATTTAGACCAGGGGAGTTAGTTCTTCTTTATAACTCCAGACTGAGGCTAATGCCAGACAAACTGATATCAAGATGGGAAGGTCCCTACAGAGTAGAGAAGGCACAGCCATACGGAGTTTTTCACCTGCATCATCCTTCTAGCTCCAAATTCATCAAGGTCAATGGACATCGCCTAAAGCTTTATCATGGAGAAAAGATGAAGGATCACAAAGAACTAGAGGTCTTCCTCTTGGAAGACCCACCAACAGAAACAGAATGAGCTTGAAGACCGTCCAACTTAAGGACGTAAAAGCAAAGTGCTAGGTGGGAGACAACCCACCATGGTATGATCGTTCCATTTTAGTCTTAGTTTTATTTTATTTTATTCTACTTTATTTTTCTTAGTAACTCTCCTCATAATCTCTGCATATAGTCTGCATTTGCATTTGCATTCTGCATGAAAAAAAAGCACACGACGCGCAAGCGTCGCTGTCGCGTTCGCGTCATAGGTGCTTTCGAAACAAAGAAGAAAAGAAGCAGAGAGTTACGCGGGAGCATGGCTGGAGGCATGCCTTAGGCACAAACATGCCCACGCAAACGCGTCTACCACGCATCCACGTGAATTGCAAATTCAGCCTTCCACGCGTGCACGTCACCCACGCGCACGCGTGACCTTGCAAACTCGACGTAAATAGGTGTATGGCAGAGAGTTATGATGGAGTGGGGCTGGAAGTGTATTGGAAGCACAAGCCCTATCACGCATCCGCGTCCACCACGCGTCCGCGTCATTTTTCAAAATGAGGCCATTCACGCGTGCACGTTTCTCACGCGCACGCGTCACCCAAAAATTTGGCAATATGCGTATAAAATAGAGAGTTGTGCGTACGCGAGGCTTCTCTCGTGCCAATAGCACAATTCAGGTCACACGCACGTGTCACCCACGCGTACGCGTCACCTGAAAATATCACAAACCACGCACACGCGTGCTCCACGCACACGCGTCGCATGCGACGCACATTTTAACTATACCTGCGCCAGAATTCTTATCTTTTCTTCCCCAATCCTAATTTTTTTCTTCTCCCTCTTTAATTCTTTCTCCTTCCTTCTTCCTTCTTCCTTCTTTATTCTTTCTCACTTTTTACTTTCTCCGTCCTTCTTTTTCACATTCATCATCAAGGTTCTTTTCTTTTCTTCTTCCCTTTTTACTTTTCCATTATTATTTTTATTTATGTTTTCTTCTTCTTTTTCTTCTTACTTTCATTATCTATATTTTCTTTTTCTTTTTTTTTTATTTTTACATTATTTTACTTGGTGTTAGAAATTTAATTGGGTGATTGTTTTCTTCTCTATTTTGCTTGTGAGTATATTGAGGAATTGTTTGACAATTAATATTACTTCTTAAAGGGTTGTTTGCATGTCCAATTTAATACTTTCAACAACATATTTACCATGCATGCTAAGTGTTTGTGAAAAAGCCCGTATGGCATTGTGCATTATTTTTAAATTATTCTATTCTACTACTCTAATATATATATATATATGATTGAATATAATTGTCAATACAAACAGATTGTTAGTTTGAAAGAGTTGATAATCAAATTGGGCAATTAATGCTTGATCTATGCTACTCATGCCTTTTCCGGCATACCAATAAACATCTTGCATCTTGCCTGAATATGCCCTTGCTATATTTTCATTAAGGAACTGATCACATAGAGTCGCGACCATGTGATAAGAGTCATCCTTCTTTACCTTGGCATTGATTATCACTTGTACTATTCTCTTCCTTGCTATAACCCTTAGCTTTACATGTTACTTCCCTTTTCCCTTTTCAGGATGGCCACCAAGAAGGGTAAAGAGAAAGCTACTCCCAAACCACCGGCAAGGAAAGGAACAAAAAGAGCACTAGTGACAGAGCCATCTTCAACAGCAGTAAAGCCCTTAACAAAGCGAATCAAGAGGATCATCAAGGTCGATGAAAAAGAGAAAGCCTTTCTAGCAAAGGACACTGCGCGGTTCACTAACCACTACTGTGAGCAGATGTTCCCCATCCTGGCTGAGCGGAACTATAACAATGAGCACCTTCTCATTCTCCCGACCCACATTATTGAATTTGTTGAGCCCCGCATTGAGCGAAGACAATGGAGATTCCTATGGAGATAGCCATGGCAGGTTAACCTTTCATGGGTAGTTGAATTCTACTCCAATTTTCACATGCCAACCATGCAGTCTGTCTATGTCCGTCAGAAGCAAGTTCCCATAACTGAAGAGGCCATTCAGCGAGCTTTAGATCTTCCCCCTGCTCCAGAAGGATTGGACGCATTCCAAAAAGCCTCATTCAAGCGCCAGACATACCAATTTGACTAGGACGCTGTTCTCAGAGTTATAACACAACCTGGCAGCAGATGGATCTACGGATACCATCGATCCCGACCTAAGGGCATATTGGCTTCAACACTCACCTTGGAGGCTCGAGTATGGGCACAGATTATGTCCCATTACGTCTTTTCGAGAACTCACGAGTCCTCCTTCACTGCAGACATGGCTGTTCTACTCTGGTGTATCCTTACAGACCATCCTCTCAATTTACCAAGACACATTCGGCATGCTATGGGACACATACAGATTGCGGGCAACCTACCTTTTCTCGCCTTGGTTTCAGATCTAGTCTCAGCAGCCGGAGTCTCCTACAGAGCTGGGAACACCAAAGCCATGATTCCACGGGATGATCAGTACGTCCCTAACGGGAAGTATATCAGACCTCCAACAGCCACTACTAACTGGCCTGCAGAATAGGTTGAAGATATTCCTTCTCCTTCCATATCACAAGCACCTTCAACAAACCAAATGCTCCATCAGATACTTGAGAGGTTGGACCAGCTTGACCGGCAAGGAAAGAGAAGAGAGCGCCGTAACAAGCACCAATTTACATACCTCAAGGAGCTACTTGTTGGTAATCACCCACCTGAAGAAGACCCAGACAACCCGTACTCCACTTCATTTACCAGCACAGGGAGCCATGACAGTCCCGATTGTGGAGATACTGCTACCAGCCCCCCTTTGTTCCTGACTGATGGCACTGAGGACGGTGCCAAGCTTTAAGTATGGGAAGGTCGGTCAGTGGTACGGAATTTATAACCCACAAACTTAACAGCAAGTGCACCGAGTCGTACCAAGTAATACCTTACGTGAGTAAGGGTCGATCCCACAAGGATTGATGGATTAAGCAACAATAGTGTTTGATAGGATTAGTTAGACAAACAGAAAATAATGTTGAGAAGTTCAAAAGCATTTAAAAAATAAAGAAGAGTTTGAAGACAGGAAGGTGAGTAGGTGAGGAATAAAATATTGAGAAAGCAGTTAAGGCTTCAGAGTTATCTATTTTTCTGGAATTATTTTTCTTACTAACTATTTTAATCATGTAGGATTTAATTTATGGCAAACTATATATGACTAGACCCTAATTCCTTAGACCTTCCTAGTCTCCTCTAAAATTTATCAACAGCCAATTCCTTGGTCAATTAATTCCAATTAGAGAGTGATGATCAAATTCCAGTTTATATGCCACAAAAACTCTAATTACCTAAAAATAAAAGAATTATATGTCACGTATCCCGTTAAATCCAGATAATTAAAATTTAGGAGAATTTGTTTTCAAGCTGTTGTTCAAGTAAAGAGCTTTTCCAAGTTATACAAGAACTCAAATAGAAGAGGGTCATACTTCCGTTCCACCCGAATTCATAAAATAAAGAGCAAAAACAATTCTTAAATTATAAATCCATACATAAATTAAAATAGAAAAAGCAATAAAATCAATCCATAGAAATAGACAGAGCTCCTAACCTTAACAATGGAGGATTAGTTGCTCATGGTTCAAAGTAGAAAATAAGGATTCAGGTAAAAATGTACTTTTCCAATCTGATGGATCTGAATCCCCTTTTATAACTAATCCTAATAATTTAAAATCAAATTTCTAAAATTAAAATTAAAATAATATCTTTTCCTATTTAAAAATCAAATTTGAATTTAAATTCGAATTAATTAACAAGTCTTCAGCTGATGGGTGGGAACCACTTGATTTGTCCATTCTGCAGCTTTTAATATGTGTTTTCTGGGCTGGAAACTGGGTCAAAACAGCCCAAAAATCGCCCCCAGCGTCTTTCTGCATTTTTTTTCATGTTGCGCATGTCACGCGTACGTGGCGATCACACGTACGCGTCGATGGTCTTTTTCGCGAGTCACGCGGACGCGTCGGTCATGCGGACGCGTCGCTTTGCAAATCTTCAAATTACGTGTACGCGTCAATCACGCGTACGCGTTGCTCCTCGCTGCCATCTCCTTTGATTCTTGTGCTACAGAAACTCCATCTAATCCAGCCAAATGCTACCTAAAATAAACAGTATTGCACAAAACTCAAAATAATATCCATAGTGGCTAAAATATAATTAATTATTAATTAAACTCAACAAATTACATGCAAATTTACTAGGAAAAAATAGGAAAGATTCTCACGCATCACAACACCAAACTTAAACTGTTGCTTGTCCTCAAGCAACCAAAACTAATATAAGCTTAGGATGTGAATTTACATGAGAATGAGAGTTCGATTAAGCTCATGTCTCTTCTTATAGTGGAATTTACAATTGCAATCCTGAATAATTTTAGCATCTCACTTTATCCTTTGAAGTTCAGAATGATTGGCATCCATAGGAACTCAGAATTTAGATAGTGTTATTGATTCTCCTAGTTCAGTATGTTGATTCTTGAACACAGCTACTTTATGAGTCTTGGCCGTGACCCTAAGCATTTTTTTTTCCAATATTACCATCGGATACATAAATGTCACATACACATAACTGGGTGAACCTTTTCAGATTGTGACTCAGCTTTGCTAGAGTCCCCAGTTAGAGGTGCCCAGAGTTCTTAAGCACACTCTTTTTGCTTTAGATCACGACTTTAACCGCTCAGTCTCAAGCTTTTCACTTGACACCTTCACGCCACAAGCACATGGTTAGGGACAGCTTGATTTAGCTGTTTAGGCTAGAATTTTATTCCTTTGGGCCCTCCTATCCATTAATGCTCAAAGCCTTGGATCCTTTTTACCCTTTGCCTTTTAGTTTAAAGGATTATTGACTTTTTCTGCTTGCTTTTTTTTTCTTCCTTTTTTTCGCAAGCTTTGTGTTTTTCACTGCTTTTTCTTGCTTCAAGAATCAATTTTATGATTTTTCAGATTATCAATAACATTTCTCATTTTTCATCATTCTTTCAAGAGCCAACAATTTTAACATTCATAAACTCCACTATCAAAATCATGCACTATTCATGTCATGCATTCAGAGTCACAGAAAATACCACCACATTTGAATAAATAAGACTACTCTAAAAATTAAACTCAAATTCTCATGCACTACATCTGTTCTTCTTTCTTTTTGATTTAAAGCTCAGTGGGAAATACATGAGACATTTTTCAGAATTAAAGCACTTAACAGAAAATTAAACTAGAACCTATGAATCTACTTATAAAGGATCATGCAATAAACAAAACAAAGTAGTAGGAAACTAGAACATAACATAATAAAAGCGGGAAGGAAAAAAATGAAAGGGAACTCAACCACCTTAGTTATCTGAGCGGTCGTTTTATTCTTTAGGTTGTGCTTCTTTGTGAAGATGATTCACTTCCCTTTGGTGCCATAAGAATAGACAGAAAATCCTATAAGTGAAGCGTCAACACCAAACTTAAAGGTTTGCTTGTCCTCAAGCAAAGAAGAACTGAAAATAAAAAGAAACAAATATTATACTGAAATAAGAATAAAAGGATAAAAGAACAAGAGAGAATTAGGATTTGGGAGATAAAATAAAAAAATTAAAAAAAACTGGTGGCAAACTGGTGGAGGTGTGCGGTGCAGGCGACGCGTACGCGTATGGCACGCGTACGCGTGTGTCGCGAGAATTTTTTTAATGACGCGGAAGCGTCAGGCATGCGTTCGCGTGCCTTGGGTTTTGTGCGATTCGCGCAAAGCCAGCCGCGCGCACGCGCAACTCTCTGTAACTTTTTATTTTTCTCGCACCCCTAGATGACGCGTACGCGTCAGCGACGCTTGCGCGTCGGATGCTTTTTTTTTCCGGCTCCTGTTCTAAAATAGCTGCATGATTAGAAAATTAGTAAGAACTTAATAAAAATCAAATAAGTAAGAAAAATACTACTACAAAAAATAACTAAGGATACAAAATTATCGGGTTGCCTCCCGACAAGCGCTTCTTTAACGTCACTAGCTTGACGGTCAGCTCCTCTAAGGAGGGGGATCATAGGGGCTCAGCTCTTCACCCCTTATTTTGAACTTCTTTCCTGTGTCTTCATAAATTAGCTCAATATGCTCCAGAGAGAGGATTCTGTTTACTGTATAAATCCATGCTGGAGTCTTAGTCAACACCACCTTCATTCCTGGGGAGAAACCTTCAGTGGGGATCTTTTTGTTTCTCCATCCCCTGGGTATTTTCTTCTTTTTGAGAACCTCCTCCTTGGTGGATGATGCATTTCCAACACCAAACTTAGGTTTGATGTTAGGAGGAATTTTACTGATTGTCACCAAAGGAGGTTTGAGTTGCAGACTCTGCTGTGCATCATCAGGGGGTTCTTGAAGGTTTGGATCAATAAGCTCAGCCTGCATGCACCTCTCTCCTTCACCTGTTGAATTTATATCTTTGAAGACATGAAAGACCAGTTGCTCATTATGCACTCTAAGCACTAATTCACCTACTTCTACATCAATCAGAGCTCTTCCAATAGCTAGGAATGGTCTTCCTAGAATTATAGAGGCATTCTCATCCTCCCATGTATCAAGAATTATAAAATCTGCTAGGAGGAAGAACTTACCCACTTTGACCAAGATATTTTCCACTAATCTGTATGCAGGCTTCATAGATTTGTCTGCCATCTGTAATGCTATCTTTGTGGGTTGTGCCTCTTGGATCTGCAGTTTCTTCATCACAGACAAGGGCATTAAATTGATGCTTGCTCCCAGATCACATAACGCTTTCTCAAAGGTTGTACTCCCAATGGTGCATGGAATTTGAAAGCTCCCTGGATCTGGCATCTTCTTTGGTAAGTTATTCTGAATGATGGCACTACATTCTTTAGACAGGACCACTGTCTCATCTCCCTTTAAAGACTTCTTCTTTGATAACAGCTCCTTCATGAACTTGGCATAGAGAGGCATTTGTTCCAAAACCTCAGCAAAAGGAATATTGATTTGCAACTTTTTGAAGACTTCCAAGAACTTTGAAAACTGCTTGTCCTTGGTCTCCTTTTGAAGTCTCTGAGGATATGGCATTTTAGGCTTGTACTCAGGAGCCTTTGGCAAAGTAGGATAAGTGTCAAGAGAGTCTAGGAATGGGTTGTCTGCACGCTTTGGAGGGGTGTGCTCCACTTCTCCCTTCTTCTCCTCTGGAGCTTCCTTTTCAACTAGCTCTTCATTGGCCTTGGTCTCAGAGCCAGATACTTTACCACTTCTCAATTGAATAACCTTGTAATCTTCTCCTGGGTTCACCACTGTATCCTCTTGAAATGTACTTGCAGACCTCTCAAGTATTTGCTTGTTCAGTTGGCCCACTAGCACCTCTAAGTTTCTAATGGAGGCTCTAGTTTCCTGCATAACTTGTGCTTCCGTACTTGCCACTTGTTCACTTATCAAGGTGATAGCCTTGCATTTCTCTCTTGGATTTGGAATTGTGTTACCAGGAAGACTATTAGTGGTCCTCTGATCAATTTCAGTGACTTTTGTGGCTAATTGACCCATTTGAAACTCCAAGTTCTTGATGGATGCTCTGGTTTCCTGTCTAAAACCTGTCAATATTGCTTCCAAATTATTGTTCTGCTGGAAACCACCCTAAGAACTATTGTTGAAGTTCTGAGGTCTCTGAGGTTGGTCCTTCCATCCAAAATTTGGGTGATTTCTCCATCCCAGGTTGTATGTCTTAGAATATGGATCATTGTTGGGATTCCTAGGACCACTCCCCATGTAATTCACCTGTTCAGAAGAAGGTTGAGCATAATCATAATTATCATTTTGCACAAAATTACCTATCATGTCATAGGAGATTTCTTGTGGTGAATTTTGTGTGTTGATAGCTGAGACTTGCATGCCACCCATCTGTTGAGTAAGTAGATTTATTTGCTGAGACATCAGCTTGTTCTGAGCAAGAAGAGTATTAACAGCTTCTACTTCCAACACGCCTCTCTTCTGAGGGGTCTCATAGTTCACAAGATTCCTGTTAGATGAGTATAAATATTGGTTGCTTGCAACAAATTCAATAAGCTCAATAGTCTCCTCTGGTGTCTTCTTCTTGTGTAGTGAACCGCCTGTAGAAGTGTCTAGGCTCATCTTGGACATCTCACCCAAGCCTTCATAAAAAATATCTAGTTGGGTCCACTTAGAGAACATGTCCGGAGGGCATTGCCTAGTCAGCAGCTTGTATCTCTCCCAAGCTTCATAAAGAGTTTTACCCTCCTCCTGCCTGAAGGTCTGAACCTCCAACCTAAGCTTAGTCAGCTTTTTTGGTGGTTTAGTGAGAAACTCTGTAACAACCTTTTCCCAAATATTCAAACTCTCTTTTAGTTGGGAATCTAGCCATAGCTTTGCTTTATCCCTCAGAGAAAATAGGAAGAGCATCAGTTTGTACACCTCTGGGTTCACTCCATTTGTCTTCACAGTATCGCAAATATGCAGAAAATCATATATGAATTGATTTAGGTCTTCGTGGAGAAGACCATGATACTGGCAGTTTTGTTGCACCAGGGTGACTAGTTATGGCTTCAACTCAAAGTTGTTTGCAGCTATAGGAGGCACCACAATGCTCTTTCCATATAGATCTGCAGCAGGAGCAGAATAAGAGCCAAGCACTCTCCTTTGTTGCTCATCCCCATTCGGATTTACCATATTGGCATTAACAGTGTTATTATTATCCATAGCTGATTTTGCAACCTTGTAAAGTCTTGCTTGTTGTAAACGCCGCCTGAAAGTTCTTTCAGGTTCAAGATCAAAGTCTAAGAGATGTTCTTTGTCTCTGTTCCTGCGCATACACAAACAGAAGACAAGAAAAGATGGGACTCTCTACGTTAGAGTGTAGAGAAGTCCCTGTGAGGTAACCTGTGTAAAGAAATAAAATAAAATAAAAATACTAAATAAATAAATAAAAAAAATTGAAAATTGCAATTAAAATAATAATATTAAACATACTTTTCTTGAATAATAAATTAAAATAATTTAACATATATGATAATTATTAGTTAAAATAAAACATAAAAAGAATATTTTACTTATTTATTTCTTTATTTTTGCGGATACGCGGATATGCGGATCGGATATGCGGATACCAACACAAAATCCGCAATCCGATCCGATTAGTGTGTGGATCCGATCCGATCCGATCCAAAAGCCTTGTGGATCGGATCCATATCCGCAATTTTCGGATCAGATTCGGATAAACACCGCGGATATGCGGATCGGATCCGATCCATGGACATCCCTACTAAGCAATCAAATAACGAATAATTGTTAATCACTATCAATCCCCGACAACGGCGCCAAAAACTTGGTGCGGAATTTATAACCCACAAATTTACCGGCAAGTGCACCGGGTTGTACCAAGTAATACCTTACGTGAGTAAGGGTCGATCCCACGAGGATTGATGGATTAAGCAACAATAGTGTTTGATAGGATTAGTTAGACAAACAAAAAATAGTGTTGAGAAGTTCAAAAGCATTTAAAAAATAAAGAAGAGTTTGAAGACAGGCAGGTGAATAGGTGAGGAATAAAATATTGAGAAAGCAGTTAAGGCTTCAGAGTTATCTATTTTTCTGGAATTATTTTTCTTACTAACTATTTTAATCATATAGGATTTAATTTATGGCAAATTATATGTGACTAGACCCTAATTCCTTAGACCTTCCTAGTCTCCTCTAAAATTCATCAACAGCCAATTCCTTGGTCAATTAATTCTAATTAGAGAGTGATGATCAAATTCCAGTTTATATGCCACAAAAACTCTAATTACCTAAAAATAAAAGGATTATATGTCACGTATCCCGTTAAATCCAGATAATTAAAATTTAGGAGAATTTGTTTTTAAGCTGTTGTTCAAGTAAAGAGCTTTTCCAAGTTATACAAGAACTCAAATAGAAAGAGGGTCATACTTCCGTTCCACCCAAATTCATAAAATAAAGAACAAAAATAATTCTTAAATTATAAATCCATACATAAATTAAAATAGAAAAAGCAATAAAATCAATCCATAGAAATAGACAGAGCTCCTAACCTTAACAATGGAGGATTAGTTGCTCATGGTTCAAAGTAGAAAATAAGGATTCAGGTAAAAATGTACTTTTCCAATCTGATGGATCTGAATCCCCTTTTATAATTAATCCTAATAATTTAAAAATTAAATTTCTAAAATTAAAATTAAAATATTATTTTTTCCTATTTAAAAATCAAATTTGAATTTAAATTCGAATTAATTAACAAGTCTTCAGCTGATGGGTGGGGACCACTTGATTTGTACATTCTGCAGCTTCTAATCTGTGTTTTCTGGGTTGGAAACTGGGTCAAAACAGCCCAGAAATCGCCCCCAGCGTCTTTCTGCATTTTTTTGCACGTTGCGCATGTCACGCGTACGCGTCGGTCACGCGTACGTGTCGATGGTCTTTTCGCGAGTCACGCAGACGCGTCAGTCACGTGGACGCGTCGCTTTGCAAATCTTCAAATCACGCGTACGCGTCAGTCACGCGTACGTGTCGCTCCTCGCTGCCATCTCCTTTGATTCTCGTGCTGCAGAAACTCCATCAAATCCAGCCGAATGCTACCTAAAATAAACAGTATTGCACAAAACTCAAAATAGCATCCATTGTGGCTAAAATATAATTAATTCTTAATTAAAATCAACAAATTACATGCAAATTTACTAGAAAAAAATACGAAAGATGCTCACGCATCAGTCAGTACCTGACTTCCGGAGGTACTTACTCTTTTTTAGCACCAATAAATTATTTATTTTTCTTTTGTTTAGGATAGGATAAAATTGCATAGTAATAGATATTTGCATGCATGTTCTAATTGGTTGAAAAACAATAAGTTTCTTTTTAAGACCCTATTTTTGAAAATTTCACTAAAATTTCACTAATTTAAATTAAAATTTTTTTGTTAAACTTGTTTGGAAGTTGCATTTGGAACATGATTTTAAAGCTAAAATACATAACCTATGAGACTTGAGCTTAATTACATGGTTACATTATTTAACCATAATATTTTATTCTTGTGTGTTTTTCTTCTCTATGATTGCAATCTATATTTTGTTCCATCCTATATGTCCAATGTTTAATGTATTTAAATGTATGCATATGATTGAGGCCATCATTTGATTAGCTCACTTATCCCAAATAGCCTACCCTTTTAATCACCTTTGTTAGCCACTTTGAGCCTTTTAATCCTATTTGTTCTATATTTTACCACATCACTAGCCTTAAGCAGAAAAACAAATTAAATACCCCAAATTGAATCTTTGGTTAGCTTAAGATAGAGATTGTATGTCAATTAAGTGTGGAAAAACTATGGGAACATGGGTTAACAAGGGAATGTGTTATGTTTTTACAATTGATAAAATATTGGGAATTTGGGTACCTACTCATGTGAAACTAGAAAATTAAAAATTTATGTGCATTGATAAGTTATGTTTACTTTTCTTTAAAAAAAATTTCAATAATTAAATAAATAAATAAGGGGACAAAATTACCCCAATGTTAAGTTTAATGAAAAAATCAATGCATATGTGATACAAGTTAAGAGAAAAGTTGATGCATGAGTATGTAATGAAAAAGTGGGAAATTTGGGTAGCTAGGCATGAATTTAGAAGTTATATAGAGTGTGTATGTATAGGTAAAGAGCTTAGGTTAATCAATGATTCAATTTATAGCTCACTTAGCCATATATATACCCTCACCTTTACATTAGCCCCATTACAACCTTGAAAAGACCTCATGATGTTTGCATTGGTGTATTAAATACTTGTTGATTGGTTAGGTGAAGAACAAAGTTTAGAAAGCATGACTAGGGAAGAGTAGAGTGATTACCCTATATACTTGAGTGATTAGAGTGCATACACACCATTAGTTAGGGTTCAATGCTTGATTCTATGTTCCCTACTTTCATGAGCTGTCTTCTTACAAGTTTACTTGTTTTTACTGTATGATTTTAATTAGTGATATCTGATTTATGTTTGTCTTGAAGAACTTATTTACTTTTTACTAAGTAGACAGAATCATCTTAGCATATAGCTGCATTCATATACATAGGTTGCATTGCATTGCATGAGTCTTACTTTTTTCTACTCATTTATTTTATCTCCTTAAGCTAAGCATGAGGACATGCTAATGTTTAAGTGTGGAAAGGTTGATAAACCATTATTTTATGGTTTATTTTATGTTCAATTAAGTGGTTTCATCAAGTCTTTACCCACTTATTCATATGAATTACATGATTTTACAATTCCTTCCTAGTTTTGTTCTATGGTTGAAAACTTGCTTCCTAGGAAACTTTCATTTGTGTATTTTGATTCTCCTTTATACCATTCGATGCCGTGATCCGTGTGTTAAGTGTTTCAGGCTTCATAGGGCAGGAATGACTTAAAGAATGGAGAGGAAGCTTGCAAAAATGGAAGGAACACAAGAAACCAAGGAGATGACCAGCGAGCATCGACGCGCAGGCATAGCTCACACGTGCACGCGATATGGAGAAAATTGTAGCGATGCGTGCGCGTGCCTGACGCGCACGCGTGGATTGGAGTTTCACAAAAGACGCGCACGCGTGAATGACGCGTACGCGTGACAAGGAAATTCGCCGAATGACGCGCACGCGTGACTGACGCGTACGCGTGACATGCGCGATCTGCAGAAATAACAGAAAACGTTGGGGGCAATTTCGGGCCGAGTTTTGACCCAGTTTCTGGCCTAGAAACATAGATTATAACCAGGAAACATGCAGAGACTCAACACATTCTCATTAGGATAGTTTTTAGTTTTAGATGTGAATCTAGAGAGAAATTACTCTTCCTCTAGGTTTTCTTTATATTCATAGTTTATTAGTTTTATGCTTTTGCTTTTGGATATTGAAGAGTCATCACCTCTGTTGAAGATACTATTCTAGTTTATTTCCTTACTTCCTATTTATTTATTCCATATTCTTAATTCTTGTTTAGAGTGGTAATTGGATTATTTTGGATTTATTAATGCAAAGGATTACTTTTATTTTTAATTAATTTTCAATCCCTATTTTATTTAATTTATCATGTCTTCTTCTTATATTTTATTGAGCGTTATATTCATGTCAATGGAGTAGATTCCCTACTTGACATGGGGGTTGATTAAGAAGAGACACTTGAGTTGGAATGCTCAAGTGATTAGTTAAATTGGAAGTTGTTGGCTAATTCTGTATTTACTAACGCTAGACCTTCCCAAAGGAGAGGACTAGGATTTGCAAATAAGAGTTAGCTCAATCACTTGACTTTTCTTTATTTAGTAAGGGTTAACTAAGTGAAAATAACAACCTCTTTATACTACACTTGAGAGAATTCCAACAAGGATATAACTTTCAATTAATCATTCCCCCAGTCAAGGCTTTTTAATTTAAATAATATAAATTTTTTTTAATTTTCATTGCACTAAATTACTATTATTTATTTTTCTGTCATTCAACTCTCAAAATCTCTCAGAAAACTCCTGATTAATAAATTAGCACCCTTTCTTACAACTTGTTGGGAGACGACCTAGGACTCATACTCCTAGTATTTTTATTCTGATTTTTGTGACACATTTCTAAATTGATGAGGCAGATTTCAGCTGGTTAAGAGCTATACTCGTAATATAATTTCTAATTTGATTTCTTAATTAGCCGACTTACGCCACGCATCAGTGACCCCACCACATTAGGAGCCCTTCATTGGAAGACAAAAGCACCACCTTGGACCTTAAACTTCATTTGGCTACTGCTTCAACAATCACTTCCCACGAAGCTTAACCTGCAGATGCAAGGAGTTAATTGTTTCACATTATGTTGCCGATGCATGGAAAAAGAGGGATCGGAGCTTCACCTGTTCAAAGAGTGCGAATGGACTAAGCGATTCTAGTTCGCTACCCATTCACAATCCGATCAGAAATTGAGCCATCATCCTCCCTACAACAATGGTTCCAATACATCATCAACAATATCGAAAGAGTAAAGACGAGTTTATTGCTTTGCTGTCTTCATGCCTTTTGGATTAGAAGAAACAAATTACTTCTTGAAGATGAACATAGGTCTCCTGAATTAATGGTTCAGAACGCGCAGCGGGACTATGCAAAATTTAGCACCGTGAATGCACCCTATCCTACGGCGCTGCATTCTCTGTCGTCGAGAAGCCAGAGCTGCTCTAGTTGGACAGCGCCATTGCTGGGATTTTTCAAGATGAATGTTGATGCTGCAGTGGTTGACAGACACAACAGAGGTGTAGGTGTGGCTATTCATAATCACCATGGACAACTGGTAGCTGCTGCGACATCTGCAATATCTGCATCCCACTTAGTCAGAGAGGCCAAAGCAAAATATTTCTTTATGGGCCTACACGTTGCAATGAAAAGAGGGCTCTTGGATGTTATTTTGGAAAGTGACACCATGCACATTGTGAATACAGTGCTATCTACACAAATATCTCAAGACAATTGTGGACTTATTATTTCTATAGTAAATTTTGTTTGTAAAGCTTTAGGAATTTTCAAGTTACCCATGTAAAACGAAGTGGAAATCTTGTAGCACATTCCCTTGCATCTTTAGCTCTTACTAGGCCAAACCTTGTGTAGCTGCAAGAATTTTCCTTACAAATTTTTAACCAAGCCCATTTGGATGTATTTGGGCTAGCCTTTTAATATATAAAACTAATTAACCTTAAAAAAAAAACTACTGGATTCATGTGGACTGAAACTAATCAAAACAAAGGTCATATGTCAATTAGAGTCCATCCAATGACGATGATTGAAACTTTTAAAGTCAGATTGTGCTTGTTCTAAAGACAAAACAAGCAGAAATACTGCACCAATTGAGGCCCATAAGTTGCTACAATTACATCTACAATATTATTTCAATAGTGACGGTGGCAAGATTATGGGGAATCATAAACAAGATTGTTTCACCAATTCAAAGTGCTTTCGTCAGCGACAGGCTCATTCAGGACAATATTATTATTGTGTAAGAACCATTCCACAAGATTACTAGCAAAGGGAAAGAAGCCTCTCATGATTTAGCCATCAAACTTGACATGAACAAATCAAATGACAGGATGGAATGAAAATTTGTAGATGAAGTTCTCAAAGGTATCGGGTTTCATAAAAAATGGGTTAAGTTCACTATGAAATGCATCAAAAATGTATCATATAGATTCAAATAAATGGAATTCTAACTAGGAAACTTTTCCCACAAAGAGGACTAAGACAGGGAGACCCCCTTTTTCCTTATCTTTTCATTATTGCTTTCGAGGTTTTCACTATCTTAATAGATGATGCACTGAACAAAAATCTAATTTATGGGGTCACAGTAGCTCCTGATGCACCAATAATAACTCATCTACTGTTTTTTGACGATTATATCATTTTTCAAGAGTGAAAAAGGACAAAATTTACCAACTTATCTAGATCCTCAATCAATACACCTCGGCTTCAGGACAAGTCATCAATATGGAGAAATCTAAAATAACATTTGGCAACAAAATTTCTATCTAAACTAGAATCAACATAGAACAATATTCTAGCTTGGGACAACCCGGGAAAGTACCTAGGTCTTCCAGCACAATGGGGAAGAGTGAAATGCAAGTCTCTGGAGTGGATTATGGAAAAAGTGGAGGGAAAAAGAAAAGGGTGAAAATCAAGCCGGGAAGGAAGTCCTCAATAAGGCAATCATACAAGCTATTCCAACATATGCCATGAGTATCCTAAAGTTTCCAAAATCCTTTTGTGACAAACTAAATGCAAAAATTGCTAAGTTCTGGTGGAGAAGCCAATGAAAAGAAAGGAGGATACATTGGAAAATCTGGGCGAAGCTTTGCTTGAGTAAGAAAGAGGGCGGACTGGGTTTTAAAGAATTCCACCATCAAAATACATCTCATTTGGCCAAACAAGCATGGAGAATTATCAAGAACCTAGGAGAATTATGAGTGCAAATTTTAAAAGCTCTATATTTTCCAAATTGCGAGTTTTGGGAAGCAAAAAATACCAAAATGGCTTGTGGGTGTGGAATAGCATACTGTAAGGAAGGGAACTCTTAAAGAACAAAGGAAAATTGGGCATGGGTAAAGGAAACGTAGTGAGATTATGAAGTGACAATTATATTCATGGCATCAACGAATCACTCAACAAAGAAAGCAGGGATAATAAAAAAGTGGAAGAGCTCCTCTCAACTTCAGAAACCTGGGACAAAGAAAGGATCCAAAGAAGCTTCCCTCATATTATAGCAAAAAGGATCATGCAGACCCAGTCAGTAGGATTGCAGAAAGTGACATGATAATGTGGCCATTTAGAAAAGATGGAAACTACACAACCAAAACAGGGTACTACGTGGTAAAAAAAGAAGCAGATGACATTAATATTAATGACAACCCTTCAACAAGCAACAAATTGGAGGACCTTTGGTGATGGACATAGAACATGAAGGCTCCTCAAAAAATAAAAATATTTCTCTGGAAGGCATGCATAACATCTTGCCAGTAAAAGCAAATTTAAGAAAGAAAAGAATAACCAATTCTAATTTGTCCCCAATTTATTTGCAGGAAGAATAGATCAGCGAGCATGCACTACTACTCTGTGAATGGACCAAAGCAGTGTGGTTTGGTTCATAGGCACAATGCATACCTTCCAAGGAGAATGTACGATCGATAGCTGAATGTCTCCAACATATGTTCAAGAAATGCAAGAGTGCAGGCACATAGGCGCAACTCAGAATTGGAATTATTATGTGAACTATATGGAAGGCAAGGAACAAGATGGTATATAATAACATAGAGCCTATACCAGAGACCACCATCAAACATGCAAGAATAATAGAGCAGGAGCATAGCAGTCAAATAGAGGACAAACAAGTCAAGGCTAAGGATACCAGCAAAAGAAGTAAAATACCTGTAATATGGAGGCCTCCACCACAGAACTGGATCAAGCTAAACACTGATGCTTCATTCTCAAGTGGAACCAAGTCAGGTGCAACAGCAGTGGTGATCAGAGACCATAGAGAGAAGGTGTTGGGTGGAACAACATTAGAGATTCAAGCAAGCTCGAGCTTGTCAGCAAAAGCACAAGCAGTAAGGGAAGTAGTTATTATGGCTAAAAATCTTGACATTCAAAAGGCCATTATTGAAACAGATTGTCAATTACTCACCCAGACCATCAAATCAGGAAGTACAATTTGGAAAATAGACCCAATAATCCAAGACATAAAAATGGCACAGAAAACGAATCCAAACTGTGGCCTTACATGGGCTCCTCGAGAAGGAAACAAGCTTGCACATTCCTTAGCAGCCCTAAAACACCATGTTCAATTACCCAAGTCATGGACATCCAATCCCCATCCAATCCCCCATCTCAGATAGCGGATATCGTCAGGAAGGATAAATTAAGCTTACCGCTACCAAATATTTTTCTCCAGAATAAGATGCTCTCTCAGATTCGGGACTAGAGTGGCCAACACTCACATTGCAAGCCACTCCAAGTCTCATAGCGGGATTGCATTTGGTGGCTTTGATTATTGAGCATGATACATCAAGGAAATTAACTGATCTTGCTCCTTGCATTCGTTTATGTCATCTGGTTTTCTGCATCCCTGTCCAACAGTGTACACATTCAAGTTTCAATTGACTTAGCTCTTCCTAAGAGCCAAGCATGTATGTTATCAACTATTAGCAAGGCGTAGTGATTTAGAAATTTGTCTCAGGACCTTGGACATTAGTTTAGAATTAGGGATTATTGCTTAGAGGGTCGGTTGGTTTCAGTGTGGGTTGGGCTTCTTGGTCCACATCCCATAAAAAAAAACTTTCAAAGTCGGCATTATCTTCACTTATTTATGTTTTTATTATGTCTTTATATTTGGACTGTAAAGGTCATGATTGCTTATTAAATTTACATTACTTTACGTTTGTGTATGTACATGCCTGCACCACATATACTGCTGAGGTTTTTAGTGATGTTTTGGTATATTCATTGTATGATTGGAATTCAGATAGAAACTGTCAAATTTAACAGTTGATAATTATAGTACAAATGATACCACTATGATTGATCATATATATGCTTGATTAAATTTCACCACTTAACTTTATTAAGTGGGAAGAGTTTTTTTACATGTGTTATTGTGTTTACATTATAAATTTTAATTGTCAAAAATGCCATGAATGCTGATAAAGTATAATTAGAATCAATTAAGATTAGCTAGTATCATTTATATTTATATAGCATATCTGTATATTTATTATAGAATTTTATGTTTTTATTGCTTTGATTCTTCTAACACCTATATATACCCTTGTACATTCTACCTTTGATGACACACTCAATGATACACTTTTCAGATTATTCTCTTATTTCTAACATGGTATCCAGAGCATAGGGTTTTTTTTCATGGAAATTCATTCATAGCCCCTTCTTTTTTCTTCTTCCAGTAGTGTTCTTTACCCTTGTTTCTCGATACTTTCCCAACGTTTTGGTTCGTCACCGCCTTTATCGCCATCTTCGTCTTGTCGTTGCGAGTTCAACGAGTCCAATCGTCGGCGGATACCACCGGACGCGCCGCCACACGCCCCCTGAAGCTCACTGTTGGCTTCAGGTTCTTCTCGCCTATAAACGCCTCCAGCACCGTTGGATCCACACCCAGGATCAACGGCACCGCATCGCGCCACGTGTCATGCCACCCGCTTTCAACCCGCATCCTTCTAAACTTGCCTCCTGATTCACGTGCCACCTCCTCGCTGCGTCGTCATTGACGTGTTTTTCTCCTCTTCTCACATGTTGCCATGTGTCCTTTCCCTGATGACGTGGCTGCTGATGTGGTAGCTGACGTGACAGACAGTGGGATCCTCCCTAAAATTTTTTGGTGAGCTCTTTTTGATTTTGCCCTCTGATTTCTCATTTTCCCCAAATTTTCCATTTCTTCTCCTTTGCGTCTATGTTTCTGCTATTATGAAAAAGTTTGATATTTTTCAGCCTATTCCTATTATCCTTAATGGCTCCAACTATGCTCATTGGGTTGAAGCTATGCAAGAATTTTTTAAAGGGCGAAAATTATGGCGCTATATGACTGGTGATGTTGTTTTTCCTGTTAAGCCCACTGTGTCTGAAAAATCAAAAGATGGGACCTCCAAATCAAAAGAAGATATTGAGAAAGACTTTGCGAAAAAATTGGAAGATTGGGATAGTAAAAATCATCAAATTATCACGTGGTTTCGCAATACTTCTACTCTAGGCATTCATTCACAATTCGAGTATTTTGAAACTGCTAAAGAGGTATGGGATCATTTGGTAAAATGTTACACTATTTTTGATCTCTCCCATCATTACCAACTGCTAAAGGAGCTTCATAGCCTTAAGCAAGAACGTGGACAAGCGTTTTTTGATTGTCTTGCTCAAATGGAAATTATTTGGGATCAACTGACCTCTTGTGAGCCTGTTCTTAAAGATTCTACCAATACTAAGGCATATGAGGATTATCAGAACCGAACACGTCTCATACAGTTTCTTATGGCACTTACTGATGACTATGAGCTGGTTAAAGCTTCTCTTCTTTATCAGAACCCCTTGCTTAATCTTAAAGATGCTCTTCCTCATCTTAAGTCTAAAGAAACGCGCTTAGGATTGACTTGCCCTAAGAGTGAAATTGTCTTTCCTTCCACAAACAGAAAGGGTAAATTTTGTCAAAACTATAACTGTTCTGAGCACTCCTTCTCAGACTGTCATTCTACTGAATGTCATAAATACATACAGAAAAGCACATTGGCTTCAATTGCCCGAAACTGTTCTGCCATTATTGTAAGCTCTCGGGACATTTGATTACTACCTGTTCTACTCGACCACCACGTTCAGATCAGAACAAGTATCATTCTCATCCCACCAATGTGCCTGCTTCTACTATTGCTGTTGCTGCTACTGAATCCACTAATTCTACCTCTCTCAACCCACATTTTGTCTCTCCATCTGACATTGAATCTCTTCTTAAGCAACTTCTCTCCTTCTTTAGTAATACCTCTGCTGCCCTTTTCACTCATCCAGGTAATTCTAAATGGTACTTTGATTCTGGTTATTTTAATCACATGTCTCCTTTGTGTTATCTTTTCTCATCATTATCTACCACTATAAATTCACCTTCTGTCAACACTATTAATGGTTTTCTATTGCATGCGACACATATGTGTTTTATTTCACAATCAAATATTTGTCGGTCAACATGTTGATCTTATTTTATTCTAAATTTAAACTCATTTTATTCCAAATTTAAACTTTAATCTTATCTTTGTCAGTCAATATGTTGATCTCGGTTTTGATGTCAATTTCTCTATTTCTGGTTGTCGTGTGCAGGATCGTCGGACAAAAAAGATCATCGAGACCGGGTGTAAGGTCGGAAGATTGTTTGAGCTCGAGAACCTTCATGTTCCTTCTCCGTCAAATCTCTATGTTGTTTTCTCTCCCTCTACTCTTCACTTGTGGCACCGTCGTCTTGCCCACAGCTCCCTAGAAAAATTGTGTCCTCTTATGTCTACGGGTGTTTTAGGTCAAGTTAATAATGAGTCTTTTGATTGAATTTTTTGTCAAACTGCAAAACAACCTGCTTTATTTTTTCGTAATAGTTTCTCTCTTGCTTACTCTCCTTTTGATCTTATTCTTTCTAATGTTTGGGGCCCCGCTCCCACTGCTTCTATGGGAAGGAATCGATACTTTGTATCTTTATTGATGATTATTCACACTTTACTTGGGTTTATTTGATGACTAATCGTCATAAGCTGCCTCAGATTTATATTAAATTTGCCACTATGATACGAACTCAGTTTTCCAAAGTCATTAAAATCTTCTGACGCGATAATGCGATGGAATATCATGACTCTAAACTTCTAAATTTTCTTGTTGAATAGGGTACATTGTCTCAGTTTTCTTGTCCTGGTACCTCTCAACAAAATGGCAGAACTGAACGCAAACATTGTCACATTCTTGACTTTGTTCGAGCAATGCTTATCTTTTCTTCTTGTCCTGAGCGTACTTGGGGTGAAGCTGTTCTCACTATTATTCATGTTATCAATAGACCCCCTTCTTCTATCCTTAGTAACACTACTCCCTTTGAGCGTCTTTATCTTATTCCTCCCAATTACAGCTTTCTTCGTATTTTCGGTTGTGTCTATTTTGACCTTCCTCAGCCTCATGAACATAATAAACTTGAACATCGGGCTCGTATATGTTGTTTTCTTGGTTATGGCACTGAACACAAGTGTTATTGTTGTTGGAATCCTATCTCTTGACGTATTCGTATATCTCGTCATGTTGTATTCTGAGAGCATCACATGTTCTCTATTTTTTCCTTTTTTGAGTCCATTCCTTCTACTCAGTCACCATTTTCACTAACCCCAATGTTGATCTTTTTCCTAGTGATGATACTATAGGTTCTATCTCAAGTCCATCCCTAGAGCCCCCTCTTCTTACGTCTTCTCTATCTCCTGATGATTCCAGATCGGACAATGCTCTTGCTCCTACTGTCATACCTCCTCCCTCCACTCGTTCTTCTAGGGTAAGAAATATACCTCCTCATCTTCTTAATTATCATTGTTTTTCTACTATTATTCATCACCATGAACCTAAGTCATTCTAAAAAGCCTCCACAAATCCAAGTTGGTAGTAAGCAATGCAGGAAGAAATTTAGGTGCTTGAAAAAGCACACACTTGGGACTTGGTTGATCCTCTTTCTGATCAGGAAGTTATGGGTAGTAGATGGGTATATAAAATCAAAACTCACTCTGATAGTTCTATTGAGCATTATAAGGCACGATTGGTTGCTCAAGATTCTATGCAAGAGTTGGTATAAATTATTAAGAGGCTTTTGCTTTTGTTGCTCGTCTCACATTTGTTCGAGCTTTCTTTGCCATTGTTGCGATCAAGGTATGGTCTCTCAGTCAGATGGATGTGAAGAATGCATTTCTTAGTGGGGATTTAAAAAAGAAGGTCTATATAAAACCACCTCTAAGATATCCTTGTCCTTCCAGCAAAGTCTGCCTTCTTTGCAAGGCACTTTATGGTCTTAAGCAAGCTCCTCATGAATGGTTTGAAAAGTTCAGCACCACTATATGCAATCTCAATTTCACTTGCAGCTCTCATGAGAATGCTCTCTTTATTCCTAAAAGTGAATGTGAAGTTGATGAGCGGATAATTTATACGCTTTTTGACATTGTTTTTAGTATGTTTTTAGTAGGATCTAGTTACTTTTAGGGATGTTTTCATTATTTTTTATGTTAAATTCACATTTCTGGACTTTACTATGAGTTTGTGTGTTTTTCTGTGATTTTAGGTATTTTCTGGCTGAAATTGAGGGACTTGAGCAAAAATCAGATTCAGAGGTTGAAGAAGGACTGCTGATGCTGTTGGATTCTGACCTCCCTGCACTCAAAGTGGATTTTCTGGAGCTACAGAACTCGAAATGGCGAGCTTCTAATTGCATTGGAAAGTAGACATCCAGGGCTTTTCCAGCAATATATAATAGTCCATACTTTAGCCAAGAATAGACGACACAAACTGGCGTTCAACGCAAGCTCTCTGCCCAATTCTAGCGTCCAGCGCCAGAAAAGGATCCAAAACCAGAGTTGAATGCCCAAACTGGCACAAATGCTGGCGTTCAACTCCAAGAAGGACCTCTACACGTG
>NC_029788.2:104699984-104700716 GCF_000816755.2 Arachis ipaensis
TGAGCAAAAATCAGATTCAGGGGTTGAAGAAGGACTGCTGATGCTGTTGGATTCTGACCTCCCTGCACTCAAAGTGGATTTTCTGGAGCTACAGAACTCGAAATGGCGAGCTTCTAATTGCATTGGAAAGTAGACATCCAGGGCTTTTCCAGCAATATATAATAGTCCATACTTTAGCCAAGAATAGACGACACAAACTGGCGTTCAACGCAAGCTCTCTGCCCAATTCTAGCGTCCAGCGCCAGAAAAGGATCCAAAACCAGAGTTGAATGCCCAAACTGGCACAAATGCTGGCGTTCAACTCCAAGAAGGACCTCTACACGTGAAACACTCAATCTCAGCCCAAGCACACACCAAGTGGGCCCCGAAAGTGGATTTATGCATCAATTACTTATTTCTGTAAACCCTAGTGACTAGTTTATTATAAATAGGACCTTTTACCATTGTATTAGACATCTTTGGATTATCTTTTGATCCTTTGATCATCTTTGGACGCCTGGTTCTTAGATCAGAGGGGCTGGCCATTCGGCCATGCCTGGACCTTTCACTTATGTATTTTTAACGGTAGAGTTTCTACACTCCATAGATTAAGGTGTGGAGCTCTGCTGTTCCTCAAAGATTAATGCAAAGTACTACTGTTTTCTATTCAATTCATCTTATTTCGCTTCTAAGATATTCATTCGCTCTTCAACCTGAATGTGATGAACGTGACAATCATCATCATTCCCTATG
>NC_029788.2:104701411-104703290 GCF_000816755.2 Arachis ipaensis
AAGGAGTAAGACTGATTGGATGAAGATAGCAGGAAAGCAAAGGTTCAGAGGAACGAAAGCATCTCTATTCACTTATCTGAAATTCTCACCAATGATTTACATAAGTATTTCTATCCTTTATTCTATGTTTATTTAATTATTATTCGAAAACACCCTTATCAATTTATATCTGCCTGACTGAGATTTACAAGGTGACCATAGCTTGCTTCATACCAACAATCTCCGTGGGATTCGACCCTTACACACGTAAGGTATTACTTGGACGACCCAGTGCACTTGCTGGTTAGTTGTGCGAAGTTGTGAACCATGGTATTGGCATCATGTTTTTGGCGCCATTACCAGGGAAAGAAAGAACGATGAATTTTACATAATCAAAGTGTAATCACAATTTCTGCGCATCAAGTTTTTGGCGCCGTTGCCGGGGATTGTTTGAGTTTGGACAACTAATGGTTCATCTTGTTGCTCAGATTAGGTAATTTTCTTTTTGTTTTCTTTCCAAAAAAATTTTCAAAAATCTTTCAAAATTTTCTCCTTTGTTTTTGAAAAAAAAATCTTAAAATAAAAATGTTTTCAAAAATATATTTTTCTTCAGAATTTTTAAGAATGAATTCTAGTGTTTCATGAAGCATGTGGAGCCTGGCTGGCTGTAAAGCCATGTCTAAATTCCTTTAGACTGAGACTTCCAATTTGTTATCAAGAGCAAGCTAGTTGGTGCTAATCCACCTGCTGCTGTTCATGATCTACCTGCTGCATGCTAAAGCTTGGCTGGCTATTATGCCATGCCTGACCCTTTGATTAGAGCTTTAGACTAAAAGAGCATAAAATTCATGGAATTCATATTAAAAATTTTGGAATCCTTATTTTTCTTTTTTTTTTTCAAAATGATTTTCGAAAATTTTAAAATAAAAATACAAAAAAAATCATAAAATCATAAAAACCAAAAATATTTTGTATTTCTTGTTTGAGTCTTGAGTCATGTTATAAGTTTGGTGTCAATTGCATGTGCATCTTGCATTTTTCGAAAATTCTCATGCATTCATAGTGTTCTTCATGATCTTCAAGTTGTTCTTGGTAAGTCTTCTTGTTTGATCTTTGCATTTGCATGTTTTGTGTCTTTTCTTGTTTTTCATATGCATTCTTGAATTCTTAGTGCCTAAGCATTAAAGAATTCTAAGTTTGGTGTCTTGCATGTTTTCTTTGCATTAAAAATTTTTCAAAAATGTGTTCTTGATGTTCATCATGATCTTCATAGTGTTCTTGGTGTTCATCTTGACATTCATAGTGTTCTTGCATGCATTCCTTGTTTTGATTCAAAAATAAAAGAGAAAAACATGAAAATGATGTTTTTAATTTTTCTCTCTCATCATAAAAATTCAAAAAATAAAAAAAAATCTTTCCCTCTTTTCTCTCATCAAATTCGAAAATTAGATTTGACTTTTTCAAAAAATTTTTTTAAAAAAAAATCTAGTTGTTTTTATGAGTCAAATCAAATTTTCAATTTAAAAATCTTATCTTTTTCAAAATCTTTTTCAAAAATCAAATCTTTTTCATTCTTCTTAGTTATTTTCGAAAATTTCAAAAATCTTTTTCAAAAATCTTTTTCTTATTTTTATATCAAATTTTCGAAAATAACAATAACAATTAATGTTTTGATTCAAAAATTTCAAGTTTGTTACTTGCTTGTTAAGAAAGATTCAAACTTTAAATTCTAGAATCATATCTTGTGATTTCTTGTGAATCAAGTCATTAATTATGATTTTAAAAAATCAAATCTTTTTCAAAACTAATTTCAATCATATCTTTTCAAAAATATCTTCTTATCTTATCTTTTTAAAAAAATTTGATTTTCAAAATATCTTTTCTAACTTCCTATCTTCTT
>NC_029788.2:104703389-104705691 GCF_000816755.2 Arachis ipaensis
TTGTTCACCAATGAACTAAGTGATCTGGATCAACTGACATTGCCTCAGAAGAGACAGGATCCTGAAAAGTTCATAATACCTTGTACCATAGGCACCATGATCTTTAAGGCTCTGTGTGACCTTGGTTCAGGAATAAACCTCATGCCCCTCTCTGTAATAGAGAAACTGGGAATCTATGGGGTGCAAGCTGCTAAAATCTCATTAGAGATGGTAGACAATTCAAGAAAATAGGCTTATTGACAAGTAGAGGACGTGTTAGTAAAGGTTGAAGGCCTTTACATCCCGTCTGATTTCATAGTCCTGGATACTGGAAAGGAAGAGGATGAATCCATCATCCTAGGAAGGCCTTTCCTAGCCACAGCAAGAGTTGTGATTGATGTGGACTGAGGAGAATTGATCCTTCAAATAAATGAGGACAACCTTGTGTTTACAACTCAAAGATTTCTCTCTGCATCCATGGAGAGAAAGCAGAAGAAGCTTCTTTCAAAGCAGAGTCAACCAAAGCCCCCACAGTCAAACTCTAAATTTGGTGTTGGGAGGCCACAACCAAACTCTAAGTTTGGTGTCAAAACCCCATATCCAAACTCTAAGTTTGGTGTTGGGAGGTCTCAACAAAGCTCTGCACACCTGTGAGGCTCCATGAGAGCCCACTGTCAAGCTATTGACATTAAAGAAGCGCTTATTGGGAGGCAACCCAATTTTTATTTACCTAACGATATTTTTCTTAGTTATATGTCTTTATAGGTTCATGATCATGTGGAGTCACAAAATAAATATAAAAATTGAAAACGGAATCAAAAACAGCAGAAGAAAAATCACACCCTGGAGGAAGACCTTACTAGCGTTTAAACGCCAGTAAGAAGCATGTTTTGGGCGTTCAACGCCAGAACGGAGCGTGGTTCTGGCGCTGAACGCCAGAAATGGGCAGCATCTGGGCGTTTGAACGCCAGAAATGCACCCTGGAGGAGAGCTGGCGCTGAACGCCCAGAACAAGCATGGTTCTAGCGTTCAACGCCAGAAATAGGCAACAAATGGGCGTTCAACGCCCAGAACAAGCACCAATCTGGCGCTGAACGCCCAGAGTTGTGTGCAAAGGCATTTTACATGCCTAATTTGGTACAAGGTTGTAAATCCTTGAACACCTCAGGATCTGTGGACCCCACAGGATCCCCACCTACCTCCACTCACTCTCTTCTCTCTTCTCAATCATCCTCTATTCCCAATAAACCCTCTTCCCTATTAACCCTTCACCACTCACATACACCCACTCTTCCCCATAAACCTACCCAATAAACTCCACCTACCTTCAAAATTCAAAAATCAATTTCCCACCCAAACCCACCCATATGGCCGAACCTTAACCCCCCTCCCTTCCCTATATAAAGCCTTCCATTCTTCTTCATTTTCACACAACACAACACTCTCTTCCCCTTCTTGACCGAAACACACCTCCCCCCTCTTCTCCATATTTTCTTCTTCTTCTTCTTCATCTAACTCTTTCTTTTCTTGCTCGAGGGCGAGCAATATTCTAAGTTTGGTGTGGTAAAATCATAAGCTTTTTATTTTTCCATTACCATTGATGGCACCTAAGACCGGAGAATCCTCTAGAAAAGGGAAAGGGAAGACAAAAGCTTCCACCTCCGAGTCATGGGAGATGGAAAGGTTCATCTCCAAAGCCCATCAAGATCACTTCTATGATGTTGTGGCCAAGAAGAAGGTGATCCCCGAGATCCCTTTCAAGCTCAAGAGAGCCCATTCATGGAGCTCAAAAGGTGCAGGAAGCTCATCACCATGAGATCCCGGAGATGCCTCAAATGCATTTTCCTCCACAAAACTATTGGGAGCAAATCAACACCTCCCTAGGAGAATTAAATTCCAACATGGGACAACTAAGGGTGGAACATCAAGAGCACTCCATCATCCTTCATGAAATAAGAGAAGATCAAAAAGTAATGAGGGAGGAGCAACAAAGACAAGAAAGAGACATAGAAGAGCTCAAGGACATCATTGGTTCCTCAAGAAGGAAATGCCACCATCACTAAGGTGTATTCATTCCTTGTTCTTATTTCTTCTGTTTTTCGTTTTCTATGTTATGTGCTTATCTATGTTTGTGTCTTCATTACATGATCATTAGTAGTTAGTAACTTTGTCTTAAAGTTATGAATGTCCTATGAATCCATCACCTCTCTTAAATGAAAAATGTTTTAATTCAAAGGAACAAGAAGTACATGAGTTTCGAACTTATCCTTGAACTTAGTTTAATTATATTGATGTGGTGACAATGCTTCTTGTTTTCTGAATG
>NC_029788.2:104705719-104714426 GCF_000816755.2 Arachis ipaensis
AGAGGTTGAAGAAGGACTGCTGATGCTGTTGGATTCTGACCTCCCTGCACTCAAACTGGATTTTCTGGAGCTACAGAACTTGAAATGGCGCGATTCTAATTGCGTTGGAAAGTAGACATCCAGGGCTTTCCAGAAATGTATAATAGTCCATACTTTGCCTAAGTTTAGATGACGCAAACTGGCGTTCAACGCCAGCTCTCTGTCCAATTCTGGCGTCCAGCGCCAGAAACAAGTTGCAAAGTGGAGTTCAACGCCCAAACTGGCACAAAAGCTGGCGTTCAACTCCAAGAATGACCTCTCCACGTGTAGACTTCAAGCTCAGCCCAAGCACACACCAAGTGGGCCCCGGAAGTGGATTTATGCATCAATTACTTACTTCTGTTAACCCTAGTAGCTAGTTTATTATAAATAGGACCTTTTACTATTGTATTAGAGATATTTGGCCTTAGTTTTAATCCATTGTTCATCTTAGGAGACTATTGATCACGTTAAGGGGGCTGGCCATTTGGCCATGCCTGGACCTTTCACTTATGTATTTTCAACGGTAGAGTTTCTACACTCCATAGATTAAGGTGTGGAGCTCTGCTGTTCCTCAAAGATTAATGCAAAGTACTACTGTTTTCTATTCAATTCATCTTATTTCACTTCTAAGATATTTATTCGCACCTCAACCTGAATGTGATGAACGTGACAATCATCATCATTCCCTATGAACGCATGCCTGACAACCACTTCCGTTCTACATAAGATTGAATGAGTATCTCTTAGATCTCTTAATCAGAATCTCCGTGGTATAAGCTAGAATGATGGCGGCATTCATGAGAGTCTGGAAAGTCTAAACCTTGTTCGTGGTATTCCGAGTAGGATTCAATGATTGAATGACTGTGACGAACTCAAAACTTGCGAGTGCTGGGCGTAGTGACAGACGCAAAAGGATAGTAAATCCTATTCCAGTATGATCGAGAACCTCCAAGATGATTAGCCATGCAGTGACAGCGCATCAGACCATTTTCACAGAGAGGAATAGGATGCAACCAACGACAAGGGTGATGCCTCCAGACGATTAGCCGTGCTGTGACAGAGCATTTGGACCATTTTCCCGAGAGAGATCGAAAGTAGCCATTGGCACCGGTGACATCCTTACATAAAGCCAACCATAGAAAGGAGTAAGACGGATTGGATGAAGACAACAGGAAAGCAGAGGTTCAGAGGAACGATTGCATCTCCATACGCTTATCTGAAATTCTCACCAGTGATTTACATAAGTATTTCTATCCTTATTTTAGTATTAATTTCGAAAACTCCATAACTGTTTTATATCTGCATGACTGAGATTTACAAGGTGACCATAGCTTGCTTCATACCAACAATATCCGTGGGATTCGACCCTTACTCACGTAAGGTATTACTTGGACGACCCAGTGCACTTGCTGGTTAGTTGTGCGAAGTTGTGAACCATGGTATTGGCATCATGTTTTTGGCGCCATCGCCAGGGAAAGAAAGAGCAATGAATTTTACATAATCAAAGTGTAATCACAATTTCGTCCACCAAAGTCATAAGCATAGAAATAAGGGCGATCTCTAACAACCCGAGTAGAGAAACAAACTCTCTCTTCAGAAGAGGGAGGGACAAGTTCATAATTCTTTTCATCACCTGCACTACTACAGACCCTATGAAACTGCCTAAGCTGCGCACAAAACTCGGAATCAACCAAAGAGACACACATAAGAACCATTGAGTCCACCCAATCGGCCATGCCCTCAGGAACCTGGGAAGACATCTCTACAACGTTATTGCGAGAAGACATGAGACCAACTAATCCTACAATAAGAAAAGAAGAATGGATTACTAAAAAGCATCTCGGACAAAGGATGAAACAACTCGACTAATATGATACAGAAGAACAAAAAGGAAAGGAAAACCCCAAGACTCAAACCAAGGTCCTGGGGCATCCTTTGGAGGCAGTAACAAAGCACCGTTTCAGGAAAAAACTACCGCTTACATTCTAGCATCTCTCAAAATAGAAGACCTTAAACAGCGAGCATTTTCATAGGAGAAAGACAAAACGTAAAAAGCACAGAAAGTCATCAAAACCACTATCTTCCTACAGTCTATCAGTAAAGAACAAGCATGCATCCCCAAACATCGAAGCACGACAAGTAGAAAGCGTCAAAGATACCTCCTTTTTTAGGATCAAACAAAATTATCACTCAAAGCATTCGAAACCAAAAGCACTAACAACAAGCAGAAGCCCTAAAAACAGCAAGCAACAGGAAAAGCGAAAAATCATGCAAAGAGGCAAAGAAACTACAGAACACACCACGATCAGGCATAATCAAAGGCAGAAAGATCCAACCTTTCTCCAGTCAAAATCAAAACTTTCTCAAAATAAATGGCGTAAAGGAAGGAAGGAAGAAGAACCAAACCTGGAAAATGGGAGAAAAGCTGCAAAAGAAAGCAGAAGAATGGAAGGCGAAATCCAGAATCACCCCTCTTCCGTGAAAATAGCAACAAAGCAGGCGTTGTAGGAAGGATCTATGGACTCAAAGCCAGAAATAGAAAGCGAGAGAGTAAAGGGAGAAGTTATGAAGAAAGAGTGAAGAAGAAAAACCGTTTCCTGAGTGTAAAGTTTAAAAATAAAGAAGTTAAGGAAAATGGGGCAATTAATGCCAAATTAATTGGGGCATTAAACCCTCGCACGTTCCCCATAACAAGGCGCTAATACAAAAGCGCGCGCTTTTAGAGAAAAACGTTCTACATTCAAAAAGGTTCTACAAAAGAAGAAGTCTACAAAATGCTCGAGTTCGGCTTCACTCGAGAAGGATCGAAGTCCTAAAACCAAGACTCGACCTCCAAAAGAAAGACCGAGCTCGAGCAGGGGCACTGTTCATATCCTGGGTCGAGCTATCCGACCCGGGATGATCGGCGACAAAGCGACCGACCTCTTCAGGTAGGACTATCCGACCTCTTCCCAAAAGAGCTCGGCCAAATCGACAGGAAAGCCCAAAAAGGGCTCAACTCAAGGAATACGACCCAGATCCAAAGGCAGTCCAAGCCTATAGAGATAAAGGCGGTTCTATTGAAGATAAGCTGACCTCGCCAAAAGATAAGATAAGATAAGATAACTAACTTATCTTATCTAAAAAGGTTACTCTATAACTACTATAAATACACTGGAGCACCCACTCATACTCTGATTCTACTAAAAAACCTGCTTAATACCCGTGCTAACTTAAGCATCGGAGTCTCTTGCAGGTACCCCCTACCCTCCGGTGACCAAGGATCAGCAGTGCAGCAAGTCCAACAAATCGGACACAACAGCTCCGGCCGCCACCAGCCAGCCGGACACGCCATCTCTGACCAATACAGAAGATCTCATCCGAGATCGACCTCCAGTTTCAGGTAACCCTCAGAACAAGTGGAAAAGGCATGGAAAGCATCATTTTTATGAGCAAGGAAAAGAACCCAACCAAATCTAGAGTAATCATCTACCACCACAAGACCATAGTGTTTGCCTCCTAAACTTTGAGTTCTTGTTGGTCCAAAAAGATCAATATGCAACATCTCTAATGGCCTTTTGGTTGAGATTCCATCTTTAGGTTTAAAGGAGGATTTTACTTGATTGCCCAATTGGCAAGCATCACAAGTAAAGTCCTTATCAAATTTAATTTTTGGAATTCCTTTGACCAGATTTTTCTTAACTAGCTTAGAAATTTGGTACATGCTTGCATGACCCAACTTTCTATGCCATAGCCATTTTTCAGATTCAAGAGATGTAAAGCATGTCACATTTTTCACTATTTTTCCTTTTGCATCATCACCGAAAGTGACAAGTCCTCCATCATATTCATCAAGCTTTATGAAGAATGTTGTCTTTCCGGTCATATGCCTAGAGCATCCGCTATCCATATACCACATATTTTCTTTTCGTTTGGATGCTAGGCACACCTACAAAACAAGCTCAAGTGACCTTAGGTATCCAAATTTTCTTGGATCCTTTCACGTTAAACCATCTCTTATGTCCTAAGCCATTATAATCAAAAACAACTTTACAAACTTTATCACCGATCATTCTTTCACCAAAAAAATATTGAATAGGAAAGTGTCTATTTCGATTGCATAGTCTACAAAATCTTGGAGTTGCTGTTTTGTTAAAGTAGGTGGGGTTTTGAAATCTTGTATCATTAGAAGATGAAGCAAAGTTTTCAAAATGAGATTTTTCAGCAGATTTATAAAACCCCAGCCCAGCCTTATCATAAAGAGGTTTTTGACTAGCCAAGATTTGATTCAGATTTTCAGAACTTTGAGTGAACTTGGCTAAGTCTTCCTTAATCCTTTTAACCTCATTAAGCAACTCTTCATTTCTTTTAAAACAATCTACATATGCAAGAATGGAATGATCACTTTCACAGCTCTTAATTTGGGCTTTTAACTGCTTATTTTCTTCAACAAGATCACAAGCAGTTTCGGCCTCCCTTACTTTTTCTTTAAGAAAACTGTTTTCAGCTTTAAGAATGGTGATTTGTTGTTCAAGTTCTTGATTTTTCAGCAGAAAATATCTTATTTTTTTAGAAAGGTGGTTTATCATAAGATGAAGATCTTCAGTGTTAGGGCTATGAAAGACTACCTGATCTATGTGATCTGCTATGAGACAAGGTTGTGACTTGGTCTCGGATTCCTCATCATCATCATCCGAGTCATTTTCCAAATCTTCCCATGAAGCCATCAGTCCCTTCTTTTTTCCTCTTTTTGGCTTCTCTTCCTTCTTTAACTTGGGACAATCAGATTTGAAATGCCCCATTTCCTTGCAGTTGTAACAAGTTACTTTGCTAAGGTCTTTCTTCATTTTCCTTGAGCTGCTGCCTTTGCCTTTGAGCTTCACCATTTTCCCGAATTTTTTTACAAACAACACAAATTCATTTTCAGATGAGTTATCATTGGATTCATCATCCAGAGGGTTAGTGACAGAAGAAAAAGCTATCCCTTTCTTTTTTGAATCTTTTTTCAAGTAGGTGTTTTCAAAAGCAAGTAAATTTCCTCTCAAATCATCATAAGTCATAGAATCAAGACCACTACTCTCAGAGATAATTAAAGCTTTTGTTTCCCACTCTTTTGTGAGATATCTCAACACTCTTCTCACTAGCACAGATTCAGGATACTTGATTCCCATAGCATCCAAGCCAACAATAATGGTGTTGAAGCGTTCAAACATCTCATCAATGGATTCTCCTTCCTTCATTGCAAACATTTCATACTCTCTGTTTAGCATATCAATCCTGGTCTTTTTCACAATGGTTGTTCCTTCATGAGTAACTAGGAGTTTATCCCAGATTTCCTTTGCTGCTGTGCAACGTGATACCCATCGGTACTCCTCAAAGATGATAGCACAGTTGAGCAGATTGATAGCTTTGGTGTTGAGCTCCACCTTTTTTCTATCTTCATCCGTCCAACTTGCTTCAGGTTTAAGAGAGAGAACTCCTTCGGCACTTGTAACAGTTGGATATTGAGGACCTTCTAGGATGATCTTCCAAAGTTTGTAATCCACTGCTTGTTCAAATATCTTCATCCTCTCCTTCCAATAGGTATAGTTTTTCCCATTGAAAAGAGGGAGTCTGTTGCTTGATTGTCCTTCGGTCAGATTGTAGGACACCAAATTTGAGCCACTATTTTCTGCCATGAGGATCTTTACTCCAAGCTGCAAAGCTTGATCTCTTTGAGACCAAGCTCTGATACCAATTGATGGTTATCAGTGGCTAAGAGAAGGAGGGTTGAATCTTAGCCCCCTTTTTGCTTGATAATACTTGCTGACCTTTGAAACCAACTTTGGAAACTTTTTGTCTTTTTATCTCATGACTAGCCACGAGACTTTTTCTTTTGTCTCATCCCCAACCACGAGACTTTTCTTTTTGTCTCGTCACTTGACACGAGATATTTTCGGTTTTAGCTCCTGTGCAGTCGGAACAAAAATGGAGTAGAGAAGAGAGAAAATTACACCCAGATATATCCTGGTTCAGCTGCTAAGTGCAGTGCAGCCTACATTCAGTCTCCATCACAAACATGATGGAATTTCACTATAATCTTTCTGATTACAATCTGTAAAGTGCTAACCCAACTTACAAAGGGATTCCCACAGAATCATGAAACACAACATAGATGAACAAAGGAACTCAAAGGACATCTATGGCTTTTTTCTTTTAATTTTGCACTCTCTGCCTTTTTTCGCTCTATGGATTTTTCATACAAACCTCACTGTTTGTCTTTTTCCATGAGACTCAAGACATGACAAAATTAAACAGAAAAATTATAAAACAGAATACATTGAAGGAGAAGAGAAATCTGTTAGCTCAGGTAGCTCTGAGAATTCTGTGCCTTGCACTCTCAAACTTTCTCCTTGTCTTAACCCGTGGCTGTTCTCCCTTTTTATAGAAGAGGAAAGCCTCTACAGTTGAAACCAAAAACCAAGCCAACTTCTTCTTCTCCAAGAAACAGAACCGGTTCGGCCACACAGAGAGAGAAGAGATAACCATGCAAAACCCAACATGCAATTACCTCTAGTCCTTCCTTGGTCATAACTCTTCATCAATCTGAGCTCTCCATCCTTGACTTGCTCTCCAAGATGGATTTCTGGCCATTGATGCTTCATGATGATGATGACTTCTTCTGCTCCACTTTTGCTTTCTTCCTCACGTAGCCACCCTAGCTACCTTCTGTGATGAGTGAACTCAAAAGTGGTGACAAGTCATCTCCTCCAAGATTTTCTTTCCTGCTGGCCGAATCTCCTTCTCCTTTTTTGGTATGGAGGAGCCAAGATCTCATCACCATATCTTTCTTTTCATGGTTGCAGATCTTAGCCACTACATTTTTTTATGTTTTCTTGCCATCATTGTGATGGTCTTTTTACTAGCTCATTCTTCTTCTTGTTGGTAGCTTAAAATCTCCATTGTTTGCTGTGTAAGAATCGAAGAGAAGGAAAGAGATGAGAGAGAAGAAAGTAAAAAAGCAATCAAGTGTGTTTGAATAAATTAATTAAAGTGAGTTGCTTTTACTTCCCTTAGGTGGAGTAGCGTGTAGCATTGATAATCACCATCAAATCAATTTGTCAATCTCTCTCTCTCATAGTTTCCATGCAATAAATGATAATTAAATGAATTTGAAATCCATCACATGGTTAGAATTGAGATCCGTTGGAAGGCATAGGCAAATATCAACATTTGCTTTCCTGATGAATTGTTTTTGGATCATCATAGGGGTTTATGGCAAAATATGTTTAACTTGGGCTTGCAACAAGTAATGGATCATTTTGGCCCAAAGACAAGAATAATAATTCAGCCACACAAAAACATTTTTGCTGAATGAATTCACACTTTTGGGCTTACATCATATCATTTAATATTCGGCACAATAGTAAACCTGCATCACAAATTATTGACTAACACATGTTACATGAAGATCATAATTAATAATTTTATAATCAATTATTTTAATAATGTTTGTTCATCATTAAAATAAATCTGAGTTTTCCAAACTCATAAAAAAAAATTGCATATCGACTACAATTTTTTCTGTCAGCAAGGATCTACCCAGTTTTTTACGTCTCTACTTAATAAATTTATAGGTGACACACCTGCTCCAAATCTCCCTATACCACTGCGGTTGGATGAGACCTCAAATGCTGCTAAGACACCATATGATCAAGGTCCATGGTAGGTGGTAAAACAAGTGCTCATCAAGTGGCAAGGTATGCCTGAAGAAGATGCTTTCTGGGAAGCTTATGAGAATATGAAGCAGCAGTATCCAAACTTCGACCTTGACCTCAAGGTCGATTTTAATGGGGGAGTATTGATGTGAGAAAGGGAAGTGAGAGCCTTGCAAGAGTGGAAAAGGAAATGGCAAAGAAAGGGATAATACAACTTATGCAAGAAGAACCATAACGAAATTGGTTATTGAGGTCCTTATATCTAAATAGCCAAAAAAGCATTAAGAGGCTGCATGTGAATAGTGAGCTGAGTTTTCTTTCTGGCTGAATCTCTTCTCTTTGGCTTCTTCTTCATTTTTCATTTCTTCAAAGTGTTAACATGCTTCTCACTCTTTATGCAGGTGAGAGTACTAACCGTGCGCTATCTCTTCTTTTCATTTTTTGTACTCTAGTACTCATCATACCGATACTTTTACTTATTATACTGATCATTTATAAACTCTACTTATACCTACTTGTATCGTTTCACACTGGTTATCAATAAATCCATTCTTTGATTGCATTGTATTAGAATAACTCTTTAGTTAGAAAAGACATAGACATATATTAAACATATGAAAAAAAAAAATCAACTTCTCATTACAATATTAAACTTCCATTACAACTAATTAATCATCAACAAGAAGTGACTACGTTTTATTTCACAAATAATACAAACTACACTTTGAATAATTTAATTTGAAAAGCAGTACAATGTGAAATGATGTTTAAATGACCGTTGTTAACAATAGTGCGTGATGTTGTGGAGATCGATCCAATTTATAATTCATCATCCTTGGTGAGGTTCATTCCCTCCGTGTCAACTGGTGGTGGAAGAATACATGTAAACAAATTATTAATAATCTTCCTCCAGAAAAAGAAAATAAAAAATATAAAAGGATTAAAGTTTTAAACCTTTGCTGAACTTTATCTTTTAAAAGTGAAGATTAGCAATTTTTTTAAGAGGATAC
>NC_029788.2:104714749-104716302 GCF_000816755.2 Arachis ipaensis
TTTAATTAAATAAATATTAATAAAAATAATTATTTTTTATATTGATAGTATAAATAATTATTTAAAATAATAAATATAATCAAGCAATTATATAAAATATTTTACAGTTTGGGTACATCCAATTTAAACTATACACCCACGAACGATGGAGTCTTACCTGATTCCGCAACACAGTTACCCGTTCTATCGCAAAATGAATCACATGCTCCCTCTAGGGCTAAAAAAGAAAAAAAAAAGAAATGTCACAAACGATAAGTGACGCAGGATGGACACATAATTAGAAATATTTTACGTATGTTTAAAGCATATATATTTAATATGTAATTCAATAATTTTATAGTCCATTTGTTTTAATTTTTTAATTCATAAAATAAATTAAATGACTACAAATATTTGTAGAGGACATATCCAGAAGGTATGCAATAAGCAAAGGAAAACATGCGTATATGACGATGATAATCAGAAATTTAAATTTTGTTGTAGCCATTATCAGGAAATTAAATTGTAAAAGTCTAGGGGGCAGCAACTTTGTTAAATTCTGGCCAGCATGTAATCATCAAAGAAAAGTAAACCATTGGATAAAATCTCAAACCAATCTCACACCATTAAAACCATCATTAATGACTATTTGATGACTACAAATCACAAAAGTTGCTGGTCCCTTAGCATTCTTCAATTAAATTAACAAGAATTTGCATGGTAAAAAGTTACAACCATACTAACTATACATATTAAAATTATTTATTAAAATTCATTATATATATATATATATATATACTGATTTTAATAGCTGATTATACGTGACATTTTTTAAAAACTTAACATGAATATACGTCTGCTGGAATTGGAAGGCTGTCTTACCGGCTTGGCCAGAAACGGGTGATGCGAGAAGGAATATAAAAATATAAGACAAAACCAAGAATGCAACAAAGATGGCCCTCCTCATTATTGTGAAATACTTATTATTCTTTGGCTGGGTAGAAATAGTTCAAATTCGCTTTTGTGCATATAGAACCTACGCCAACATGTATTTATATAGTCTTCAAAAATGTATTTATTCATTATTGAGATTATCTTAAAGTATATGTAGCTAACATAGAAAAGTAAAAGGTCAAAAAAATTCAAAAAAGAGAAAAGAAAATGAAAGCTAACTAGACACCAAATTAGCTTCAATCACAAATTAAAAAAAAATTCCCGACTTATTTGACAACATCCTAAAATATTTTAAGCAACTATGACAGAAGATGAACCATTTTCTATGTTCAGTACTTAATAGCAATAAAAAGGGTCGTGCAAAATATTGTAAAGAATCGTCAATCAATAAGAAGACATTATCGAAATAGAAGCAAATATTTTAACTCAGCTGATGAGCATGGTTTACCGCACCTGAACGGTTGTTGGGGAAAAATATTTCATCTTTTAAAACCATCTCAATTTCTATTTATTGGCCATCTGTTATAAAAACAATTTTATATTAATTTTTATGTTATAAACAGTAAATAAAAATTTAAAGTATCTCTCTTTTCTATTAAAAGAAATTAACTTTATTCTTT
>NC_029788.2:104716739-104734710 GCF_000816755.2 Arachis ipaensis
AATCAATTAATTAAAAAAATTAAAATTAATGTAGTTATTATTTTTTTCAATAATATTATTTAAATTTATAAATTCAAAAATAATTTACTATTAAAATATATTACTATTAAAATTAATTTTTGTTCTTTCATTGTCGCTTGCATTTGTAACTCTTTCTCCTGGATTGCTATGATCTTTGCTTTATGTTCTCTCTTTTCTTCTCTTTCTTTTTTTCTATCCATTAGTTCCTTTTCTCTAACGTTCTTAATATCTTCAACTAATAATTTTTTTTACTAAAATTTTCAGACATTTGTATTTTTTCTTACTTTTTCTCTTGCTCTTTGATCTTTGTGAGCGAAAGAAAGAGTCCACACTGGTTTCGTCAGCCAACGGTATTTCTGGATTTGATGAAGATGAGTATGCTCCAATTACACTAATCTTAGTAATTTTCTTTGAGCCTCACTCTGTGTAGATAGTTGGCTTCTCCATTTTGCTCCAAACGAAGCATGTTCTAATGCCTCTCAAAAGTGATTTTTTTTTTATCATAATTTGTGAAATAAAGTTTATACGCCAACTCCTTTATATCATCAGCGTTCGAACCACTCCTTATGTTTCGATTAGCTTGATCGTAGCAACCAGCAAATTCTGCAACAGTTTTGTTGATCTTATACCATCGTTTCTTACATGCAACTACCCCCTTTTGTCACGTCGGTGCAAAATTCTACACAGTAGCTGTGAATTCGACTCCAAAATATTTTCTCCTTTAATCAGTACCAATTATAGGGTCAGTTGAAACATTTAACCATGCACTAATCAACATCTCATCCTCTTTTCAATGCCAATGTTGAATACTATCTTGCCTCCGATTTTTAATATCATCATCATTGAGGTCGATAGCATCTAATCCACGAGATTTGGTAAAATCTAAATATTGCAAATTTGGACTAGATTGTATCGGAGTTTGAGAGGACGGGTTAAAAGAGCCACCAACATTAAATAAGTTATATCTTGATACACTGAATTGAGTTGGAAACGGTAAGAATGTTGGAGTAACATTTCCGATAAAGGGGTTAAATATGAATGAAAATGAAAAATGTGGTGTTTGTGAATTTTGATTTTATGGTTGGAATATAGAAAATTGATTATTATAAGGAGTTTGAAAATTGAAACTAGGATGATTTTGTGGTTTGGATTTTGAAATGTATTTGGTAGTGTGAAGTTTTGATTTGGAACTTGAGAGTTTGAAGTTTGAGATTGTTGGGTATTTGGAGTTTGAGAAAAGTTTTGTAAATAATTAAAAAGAGAGTTGAATTGGTTTAGATCTATTTTTTCGAACAAAAAATAATATCACCAGAATTTTGATTTCGTGAACTTGAAAGAAGATGAAGAAGAGTAGAAGAAAGTGTGAGAATAGAAGTGTATGTAAGTAGTATATATAGAGTAATAAAATATTAATTTATTAATAATAACGGTAACATAATAATGGTTAGTTTTCAACGACTAATTTTGTAACAATTAGTTTTACAACGGCTAATTTTAATAATGTGTTTAGTATTTTAAATTTTATATAAATTATTATTAGACAATATAAATTTTTATTTAAAAAGATTTTTTTCAAAAATTGCTGTTCGCTTCTCTCTATCAATTGGTTCTTCCACATATAAAAAAAATATAATGAGAACTGGAGTGTTGTTGAAGGTGCTCTAAAAGAATCAAACTGTGACTTAGTCGTGTGTGGAATTTAAATACCATTTTATCCGAATGCTTGCACCCATTTGATTCTACGATGCCAACTCCTCAAATATAATATACTACAATATAGGGCAGTTGAATTTTAAATTTAATTTCCAACAGAAAATTTAGTTTTGTGTTCAATTTAATTAAATATTATATGTTAGAGACCAACAGGCAACAGCGACGAGGCATAACCACGTTGGAGGGATTTCTTGTGATATGTTTGTCGTTTAGTGACCATAATCGGGTGGGGCCAAAATTATAATGATGTCAAAGTCCAAGAGAGTTGCTTCGGTCATCTACCTACTAATATTGATCATTGTATATTAATAAGTTGTATCTTTATTTTTGTATCAAATAAAATTTAAATATTATTTATATTAAAATTTTTATCCAACTACAAAAAAAAAAATGAATAAACACAATTAACAATAAAGAGATATCTATTGACTAAACAATAGCTAATCATCTCAATTTATCAAAGATTTCTCTATACAAAACATGATATATATTTCAAATATTCGTGATATAAAGATATCAAATATTATTTAAAAGTTATTAGTTTATTTTGATGTATTTTTATTTTTATTTATTTAGTTATTAGTTGGATTTTGTGTTTGTGGGTTTTAGGATTTTCATTGTTTTAACCTAATAAGATGTTATAAATACCTCATTAATTATTGTAGTCAAGTATTGAGTGATTAGAGGTGTCGAAGCACTTTTTGGTTTGGTGATGAAACCATAGTGCGGACAAATGAGGTTGAGTGAGTCCCTCTTTTGTTGTACGGGAAATTGGGTAGAAAATTGAGGAGTTCCTTCGATTCAATTCCCAAACTATGATGTAGACAAGTTTGGTTGAGGAGTCCATTTCTTGTTGTATCAAGAAATTGGATAGAAAGTAGAGTGATTCTCTTTGTATTCAATTTCAACCGATCCTTTTTATTTCTACAATTTATCTTTTCTATTTAATTTTAATTCTTGTCATGTTTATTCTTCTATTTTCTTATCATTTAGTATCAAAGCTCAAGTAGCCAAAATATTAAAAATACAAATTTTGACATTAATTTTTAATATTTTGACCTAAAAACGGACCAATAGGTCGAACCGTTTAGACCGGACCCAAGACCCACCACAAAAAAGTGGAGCTCAACTCTTCTTCCTCAAACTCAGAGGGAATCACAAACACAAAGGAAGTGAAGAACAAGAGAAACCAAATCCTAGTCTTAAATTCAATTTCCTATATCTTTTAATCCGGAGCTCCGATTGTCGCATCGTTTGCAGCCACGCGACCACCGCGTCGAGCTCTAAAAAATCCACCAAACAAAGTGGTAAATACCTTACTATTTCTTACTTAGCCATCCTCCTTACAATTTTGAAAATTTGAAATTTTTTATTTTGAGAAATTATGTAATTTTGGTGTTTTAGGATTGAATTAGTTTTGGAAACTTGCTGGGTCTTATCCTAAACGATCGTGAGTAAGGTGAAGAACCACTAACTCTTGTGAATCATTGATAATTATGAACCTAATGAGCGGATATTTTATACGGTTTTTGCCATCATTTTCATATGGTTTTTAGTATGTTTTGTTTAAGTTTTATTATGTTTTCATCGGTTTTAGTGCAAAATTCACACTTTTAGATTCTACTTTGAGTTTGTGTATTTTTATGCAATTTCAGGTATTTTCTAGCTGAAATTGAGGAGCTGGAGCAAAAGTCTAATTCAGAGGCAGAGAAAGTACTGCAGATGCTGTGCGGATCTGACCTCCTTACACTAGAAAGAGTTTTTCTAGAGCTACAGAAGTTTAAATCAAGCGTTCTAAATACCTATAGAAAGCTATCATCCAGAGCTTTCCAAAAATATATAATAGTCCATACTTTGCCTCAGAATTAAAGGCCCAAAACTGGCGTTCAACGCCAGCCTCCTGCCCTATTCTAGCGTCCAACGCCCAAAGGAGAAGAGACCGGCGTCCAACGCCCAAGAAAGAACCCTTAGCCAGCGTTCAACACCCTAGAGGCCCCCTAGTACGTGGATCTCAATCAAGCTTATCCCAAACACTCACCAAGTGGGCCCCAGAAGTGGATTTTAGCACTAAAAGACTATTTTACCCTTTTTATATAATCCTTAGTTATTAGTTTAGTATTTAAGGGAGAAGATCACATAGCTTCAGGATCTCTTCCAGCATATTTCAAATTTCATCATTGTATTTTCTGTCAGTATGAGTTTCTAAACCTCCAAGGTTGAGGGGAGGAGCCTTGCTGAGTTTTATGGATTAATAAAGTACTACTGTTCTAATTCAATATGTGTTTGATTCTCTATTCTAATATGTATCTTCGTTCTTCAATACTATGAATGCATTGAACCGGCACAAGGTTATCTCATTCTACAGGGGTTCAGAGTGATTCTTTCATCAGACAATGATGAACCACTAGCTTGATCATACATCTGTTAGACAGCTAATCCACGGTTTCGTTGGGGACATCTCGAGACAGCAGTTCAGCCGAGGTATGGGGAGATTAGAGTCTTTGTGATAGAGGCTAGAACCAAAGGCGCAGCATTCCCTGATCCGGAAGATTCAACCTTGTTTGTGGCATTTTGAGTAGGATCACTAAAGAGAATAAACTGCATGAGCTTCACCTTCAATCAGACTGGATCCGCACTAATCATGGGGTTCAGATCTGGAGGAGTATTGGTGACCTCTCAACCGACGTCAATCACATACAGCCTGCCATAGAAGAAATCACTCACAAGTTGAAGAAGACAGTAAGACTAGAATTAATCCAGAAGAAGAAAGCATCTCCAAGCCTTAACCATCTTCTTATCACTGGTTATAATCAAACATAGTAATTCCATCTTATTCCAATTTTATGCGTTTAAACAATCAATCAACTTTTCTATCTGCCTGACTAAGATCTACAAGATAACCATATCTTGCTTCAAACCACAATCCTCGTGGGATCGACCCTGACTCACTCAAGTATTACATGGACGACCCAGTGCACTTGCTGGTTCAGTTGTATGAAGTGTGGAAATTCGTGCCACCAAGTTTTTGGCACCGTTGCCGGGGATTGTTCGAGTTTGGACAACTAACGGATTATCTTGTTGCTTAGATTAGGTAAATTTCCTTTTCTTTACAGGTTTAGTTTTATTTTATTTGAGTCTTTTATTTTCTTCTTTTTTTTTTTGAAAAAAATTAAAAAAATTTTCAAAAATCTTTTCTTTTCTTTATTTAATCTTTGTTTTTGGTTTGAGTCTTTTGTTTGTGTTCTTGTTGAATTTTCGAATTTCTTGAGTCTCTTTTCTAAAAATTTTCAAAAAATAGTGTCTTTTGTTGGAATCTTATGTCAATCTTTAAGTTTGGTGTCTTTTTGTGCCTTTTCTTTATAATTTTCGAAAATTGTGTCTTTGGTTTTCAAAATTTTTAAGTTTGGTGTCTTTTGCATGTTCTTGTGTTCTTTGAATTCTTTGAGTTTTGTTCTTGGTATTCTTCTTAATCTTCAACGTGTTCTTGTTTTTCTTCTTGTTTTGATTTTAAAATTTTTAAGTTTGGTGTCTTTTTGTGTTTTTCTTTGCAATTTTCGCACACTAGGTGTCCTTAGATCTAAAAATTGTGTTCTTCTTGTTCTTGTGTCTTTTTGTTGTTTTTCTCTTTTTTCATTAAATTCAAAAACAAAATATCTGTTCTTATCTTTATCTCAATTTTCGAAAATTACAACCAATTTTTCAAATTTTAATTTCAAAATCATTATCTTATCTTATCTTAGTTTTAAATTTCAAATTCAAATCTTTTCAAAAATCAAATCTTTTTCAAATTACTATTTTATCTTTTTATCTTTCTTTAAAATTCAAAAAAAAAATCTTATCTTATCTTATTTCAAATTCAAATTTTAAAATTCAATTTCAAAATCAAATCTTTTTTCAAAAATCAATTTTCAAATTTTATCGTTTTCAAATCTTTCTAAAATCTTTTTAAATTCTTATCTTATCTTTTCTAATTTCAAAATTCAAAATCAAATCTTTTTAAAATCTTTTCAATTTCTATCTTATCTTTTCTAATTTTAAATTTTAAATTCAAATCTTTTCTAATCTTCTATCTTATCTTGTTTTCAAATCTTTCTTAATTAGTTACTTGTTTTCTCTTTCTTCTTTTTCAAAACTTCCTCACTAATTCTTCTCTCTTCTAATTTTTTTGAAAATACCTTCTTTAATTCTCTCTCCTCTTTTTCAAAAATCAACAATTAATTTTCAATTCTTTTTGGTTAATCAACCTTTATTTTCAAATTAAACAAATAAATAAAATAAAAACAAAAATATTTTAATTCTTGTTTCTCTTTTACTTTAAATTTTTGAATTCTTCTTCTATTTTTTTCGAATTCTTCTTCTCTCTCTTCTTCTATTCATTCTTCTTCCTTTTATCCCTCACATCTCACTAGGAGTTCTCTGCCCTCTGGCATAGAAGCTTCCTTTCTTGTCGTATCCGTGTTTTCTTGTTTATGACCATGAAAAGAGATAAAGAGCTTCTCTTTGAACCTGATCTTGAACCTGAGAAAACTCTAAGGAGGCGTTTACAACAAGCTAAAGTATAACACTCCGGAAGAAACCACTCAGAAAATTTCAAACAAGAAGCTGAAGACATGGCAGACAATGCTAATAATGGAGGAGATGCAAGAAAGGTTCTTGGTCACTTCACCATGCCTACCTCTGACTTTTATGGCAGAAGTATCTCTATACCTGCCATTGGAGCTAACAACTTTGAGCTTAAGCCTCAGTTAGTCTCTCTTATGCAACAAAATTACAAGTTCCATGAACTTTCACTAGAAGATTCACATCAGTTCTTAGCTGAACTCTTGCAAATCCGTGACACTGTTAAGACCAATGAAGTGAATCTTGAGGTCTACAAACTTATGCTTTTTCCCTTTGCTGTAAGAGACAGAACTAGGATATGGTTGGATTCTCAATCTAAAGAGAGCCTAGACTCTTGGGAGAAGCTGATCAATGCTTTCTTGGCCAAATTCTTTCTTCCTCAAAGGATGAGCAAAATCAGAGTGGAAGTTCAAATGTTCAAACAAAAAGAAGGTGAATCCTCCTGACATGCTCTCAGAATGGTCTATCCTAGAAATTTTCTATGATGGTCTGTCTGAGATGTCCAAAATATCATTGGATAAATTTGCAGGTGGATCACTCCACTTGAAGAAAATGCCTGCAGAAGCAAAAAAACTCATTGAGATGGTTGCAAACAACCAATTCATGTACACCTCTGAGAGAAACTTTGTGAACAATGGGGTCCCTCAGAAGAAAGGAGTTCATGAAGTTGACATTCTGAATGCCATATTGGCTCAGAACAAGATCTTGACCCAGCAGGTCAATATGATCTCTCAGCATTTGACTAGAATGCAAGCTGTAGCTAGCAGCACTCAAGAAGCTTCTTATGAAAAAGAAGCTTATGATGTAACACCCTACCACACTAAGCTTTACGCTTAAGTCGTAAAACAGAGGTGGTGTGGCATTACGACCTCTAAAATAAAATGAGTATATATATAATAGCATAAGAATTATAATATGCTAGGAGCCTTGAAGAATAGAGAAAATAAAAATCGGGAAATAAAAGCGCAACGCTCAAGGTACGAGTTAACTTACGTGCTAAGAAAACCATAATTATTAAACAAAAAATAACAGAAGTAGGAATAGAGTGCCAAAGATACAAAATAACAAGCTCCTAACTCAGCCCGCGAAGTCAAGACTGGCCGGAGAATATTTACACATATATACATACGTATCCAAATCCTAAAAGTTCATATACACAGTCCTACCTCTCCATAAACCTCTAAGAGGATCCAAAAAGAACAAGTTATGCGGAGAGAAAACTAAGTACATATATATATACATCACTGTACAGCAAAACTACCCAGTAACCACTCCGCTTCAAGAGTCCAGATGCCTAACAAGATGCCTGTCGACCTGCATATGAAAAACAACAACATAGTATGGAATGAGAACCGGAGGTTCTCAGTATGGTAAAGGTGCCACACACATAATATATAAGGTCCTGGGAATGCCAGAGGTAATCCTAGAACGCCGACACTCAGATTATAGAGCTTACAGTATTAAACAGGAGCCATACAAGGTGGTTTTCTAAGAATATCTAAACCTAACTTAACTTAACCTTAAATCTAAGTCCCATACTGCCATTCCTCTATACTTCTAACTCTATCATGTATTTTCACAGACAAATAGACAGATAAAGGCAAGCACAAGAAGGTTACAAATACTGCAGGTAAAAAATACACATTTAACATGGCAAGTACATGTAGGCACACCCAATTAAAGCACAAGCAAGTAATTCAAGTAATATGCATATGATGCATGCCTGTTCTATGGCTGATGAGGCTCATCTGTCGGTTATCCAGCCAATCCGACAAGTCTGAATTGAACTTAGACTGTCCCCCGACGTGCATCCCCAAGAGTCTATGCATAGATTTATCTCAAATAATCAATATTGATCAATGGGGGTAACATTCCCGGGAATTTATATAGTGCCCAGTTACACTTACGTCGTAGGGTCAACAGAGTACGAGTTTTCAACCTGGTACACGTGGTGGCAAGCCACGACACTTTATCCAGGGAATCTCGTATCTCAGATCATTCAAATTAATAAGCCATATAAATAATTCAATTATAATTCATCAACATCCACATCATTCTCAATCGCATCTCATTCATCATCATACATCAATCATATTCAATCCTTATTCTTCATTATCACACCTCCCATTCCGTCCATCAATAGTTCCAATTCAAAACATAATTCATTCCTTTCTAAATAAATCAAACTTAAAAACATACTCATTTTCTTAATAACTCAAATTCAAATCCTATAACCTTTGAATCTAAATCTTTTCAAATAATCATCTAAACAAAATCTCTAATTCTTATAAAATATCGGGTCCAAAACTGCATTCTTTTCAATTCAACATACCCTTCCTCATCATCATAACAATCACCACAATAAATCTACCTCAGATCAATAATTATACTCATACAATATTCAAATCCAACAACCAAAATTTAACTAAGAATCATAGTTCACAAATCCTAGCCCTTTAACACAAAATATCTCAAATCAATAATTCACCAAAGCACCAGTTACTCAACAAGCACCAAACTAACCATGTTCATCAACAGGATACTAAGTATTAAATATACACATGCAATCTAACTTATCCTATGGTCATCTAGCCTAAGTTTTCACAAAACATTATATATTAAATGCAAGAAACCTAAACCATACCTTAGCCGATTCCCAAGTATTATTCCAAGACAATTTTCCTTAAAGAACACAGCCCTCAAAACCTCAACTAATTCACTTCCTTCAAGTTACAGTATTCACAATTTCAAGCTCCAATTATTTATTCACAACCTAATACACATTCATAACACATATATATCCAATTTAATACTCAAAGCTCAAATTCAATGAAAATAAAATAGAATTATCATATCTTCACCTTACCCAAGCTTCACATAAGCAAGAGTAAATGTTTTCCTCAAGCTAATTGGATTCTAAAACATCAGAAATTAAAGAAATTCAACTTCCCTTCCTATATTTCGAAAATTGGAGGAAAAGAGTGGTTGAGAATATTTAAGGGTTTACCTATAAAATTGTTTCGGTAGAAATGTAGAGCTCGACCCGGTGGACACGTGGTCGCAAACGGTGCGACAATCGGAGCTCGGATCGAAAAGTTACAGTAATTTGAATTTACCGTAAAGGGTTTCATCCCTTCTTTTCTCCCTTCTCATTCAGCGCTGCTTTTGCTGTTCTTAATGAATGAGATGAGCTTTAAGCTCATTTAATGCTGAACCAGTTGGGCCCACGGGCCCGGTTTGGGCCTGATTCAACCAGTTTGGGCCCGATTCAACCGGTTTAGCCCATTCGGTCCAATCTTGGACCGTTTTCTTCGAAATTGGTGTCAAAATTCTCATTTCGATGAGCTCTATCCTAATTTGATATAATATTTGCATTTCTAATCTTCCTTATTAAAAACTAATTTATTGACTAATAATCTACTAATTTAAAGGGGTTTACATCCTACCCACCTAACAAGGAATTTTGCCCTCAAAATTTAAATCTAGTTACCTAAAAAGAGATGTGGATAGTCCTTTCGCATATCTGATTCGAGCTCCCAGGTATGTTTCTCAAAACTAGCTCGACTCCAAGCTACTTTTACCAATGATACTTCCTTCCCGCATAATCGTTTAATAATAGTATCATCAATTCTCACTGAAATTACTGGAAGTGTTAGATCTTCTCTTACTTAGATTGGTTCTGGTTCTAGAACATGACTTGCATCAGGAGTATACTTCCGAAGCTGTAACACATGAAACACATTGTGCAAATTCAAAAGATACGGTGGTAAGGCAATTCTATAAGCCACTGGCCCAATGTTCTTCAGGATCTTAAACGGTCCAACATAACGGGGATTTAGTTTCTTAGTCTTAATAGCTCTTCCCACTCCAGTGGTTAGTGTAACTTTTAGAAAGACATGTTTCCCTTCTTCGAACTCCAAAGGATTTCGCCTCTGATCATCATAGCTCTTTTGGCGGCTTTGGGCTATAAGCATTCGGTTATAAATCTTCTTTATTTGCTCAGTAGTTTCGGCTATCATCTCAGGCCCTAACAAACTTCTTTCTCTAGTTTCATACCAACATAGCGAAGATTGATATTTTCTGCCATACAGAGCTTCATATGGAGCCATTCCGATACTGCATGATAGCTATTATTATAAGCAAATTCCACTAATGGGATATACCGGTCCCAGCTTGCCAGTTGGTCTAAAACACAAGCCCTTAGTATATCCTCCAAGGTCTGAATAGTTCTCTCTGACTGACCATCTGTCTGAGGGTGATACGCAGTACTCAAACTTAACTTAGTCCCAAATTCACACTAAAAAGCTCCCCAAAACCTTGATGTGAAACGAGGATCTCTGTCAGATATAATGGTAGAAGGCACACCATGCAACCCGACAATCTCTTTGATGTACATTCGAGCCAATTCTTCCATTGTGCAACTTATTCGAATGGGAAGAAAGTGAGCTGATTTCGTCAGTCGATCCACAACCACTCCAATAGCATCACAACCAGATCGGGTTCTAGGCAAACCTATCACAAAATCCATTGCGATATTCTCCCATTTCCATTGTGGAATCTTTAAAGTTGAAGGGTTTTTGATGGTCTCTGATGCTCAATCTTAACCTTCTGACACGTTAAACATTTAGATACGTGCAATGCCACATCATTCGTGATCCCTGGCCACCAGAACATTGCTTTCAGATCTTGATACATTTTGGTGCTTCCTAGATGAATTGAGAACCCGCTCTTTTGGGCTTCCTTCAAGATTCTTTGTCGCAGGTCTCCGATATCTGGCACAACGATCCGATTCTTGAACCTCCATAAACCATCCTGACCTTCTGACACTCTCCACTATTTTCCCTGTTCAACTGCCGGTAATACCTTACGTAACGCTTCACTATCTTGATGAGCCTTCAGAAGTTTTGATTTAAATTCACTTGAAATCTGCAACTTACTCAAACACAAAATTCCAGATTCTTCTCTAATTCTCAAATTTAAACCTTGAAATGCCCTTAGTAATTCTTCTTCCCGTAGCATCATCCAAGCTGCATATAAAGATTTCCGACTCAAGGCGTTCGCCATAACGTTCACTTTTCCTGGATGATATATCAATTCAAAATCATAATCGTTCAGAAGCTCCATCCACCTCCTTTGACGCATATTCAACTGTTTCTGCTAAAAAAGATACTTCAAACTCTTATGGTCCTGAGAAAACATGAAACTTAACGTCATAGAGATAGTGCCTCCAAATCTTTAAAGCAAATACAACCGCAGCAAGTTCTAAATCATGTGTCAGATAGTTCATCTCATGCGGCCTTAATTGCCGTGAAGCGTATGCTACAACATTCTGGTGCTGCATTAGAATGCATCCTAAACCCTTTAATGATGCATCATAGTACACTTCAAATGGTTCACTTGGTTCAGGCAATACTAACATGGTTGTAGTAGTCAACTTTTGCTTCAATGCTTGAAAACTCTCTTTGCATTCCGGAGTCCAGACAAAAGGTGTATCCTTCCTAGTTAACTCAATTAAAGGTAAGGTAAGCTGTGAAAATCCCTTAATGAATTTTCAATAACACCCATCCAAACCTAGGAAACTCTTAATCTCTGTCACAGAATTTGGTCGCTCCCAATTCATTACTGCTTCCACCTTAGCAGGATCCACAACTATTCCCTGCTTACTCACCACGTGACCAAGAAACTTCACCTCACTCTTCTAGAATTCGCATTTAGATAACTTAGCATATAACTTCCAATCTCTCAGAATTTGCAGTACAGTTCGCAAATAATCAGCATGCTCCTCTTCAATCTTAGAGTAAATAAGAATATCATCAATGAAGACAATAACAAACTTGTCCAGGTACGACCGCAAAATTTTGTTCATATAATCCATGAATACTGCTGGAGCATTAGTCAATCCAAAAGACATCACCGTATACTCATAATGACCATAACGTGTCCTGAAAGTAATTTTCGGAATATCTTCATCTCTAACCCTTATCTGATGATACCCGGATCACAGATCAATCTTAGAAAACACACCTGCACCCTGTAACTGATCCATTAGGTCGTCGATTCTAGGTAGCAGATATTTATTCTTCACAGTAATCTTATACAATTGCTGATAATTGACACACAAGCGCATACTTCCGTCCTTCTTCTCTACCAGTAACACTAGCGCTCCCCACGGACAAACACTTGGTCGGATAAAATGCTTACCCAACAGATCTTTTAGTTGAGCTTTTAGTTAAGCCATTTCTAAAGGTGACATCCTGTAAAGAATAATCAAAATCGAACCGGCTCCAGGCACCAACTCAATTGTAAATTCAACCTCCCGGTTAGGTGAAAATTCATTAATATCATCTGGAAACACGTCTGGAAATTCACATACAACCGGAATCTGCTCTAAACTCTGATCATTACCTGATATTCCCGCAATTAGTAACATAATACCTTGATATTCAATTCCAGAACAATATACTATCATAGAGTTTAAATAGTAACTATTCACCACAACCGGTACTTCTGACCCTTCCGGCATAAACTGTACTGACTTCTTAGAACAATCAAGCAAAACATGATTCTTGGATAACCAATCCAATCCCAAAATGAGATCAAGACCAGTCATTGGCAAAGAAATCAAATCATGCACAAATTCACGCTATTGCACTCGAAAGGGAACTTGTAGACATCCTATCCTAGTCATCGTAGCTTCATGAGTAGCATTATATACTTCCAAATCATAACCTAAAACCACCATTCCCAGTCCTAACTCATTAGCCATTTCAATTGCAATAAATGAATGAGTTGCTCCTGAATCAAATAAAGCATTCAAGATTTTACCAGCCATTTCACAATTACCTCTAATCAGTGTCTCAGATCCCTCAGCACCTACTGTAGAAGTGGTGTATACTCTCCCTGGCTGCTGCACCCTACCAGTCTCATACTTCTTCTCCGGGCAATTAGTGGCTATATGCCCAGGCTGTCCACAGGAATAGCATACTCCAAGTCCTAATCTGCACGAAACTCCAGGATGATACTTTCTGCACTTCTGACGATTCAGATCCTGCTGTAGCTGCTTTCCAAACCTTTTTCCTTGACTAGCATTAGTATTCGGCCTTCTGTAATTACCTTGACCTTGAGTATGCTGCGGAATAAAGCCTCCACGCTTGAAATTCCTACCTCTTGGAGCAAAGTTCCTCCCTGAAGGCCTCTAAAAAGGCACCCTCAAACTTCCTTTCTCTGCTGCCGCCTTCCTCACACAATCCTCAGCCACCCTACTCTTATTCACCAATTCAGGAAATATCTTGATCTCCACTGGGGCAACGAAGCTCATAATATCACTCCGAAGACCTCCTTCATACTTAATACACTTTCATTCAGCAAAATCTTCAGGCCCACCTTGACAGATACGATAAAAGCGACATAACTCTTCAAATTTGCTAGTATACTCAGCAACAATCATCTGTCCCTACTTTAACTGCATCAATTCAAGTTCCTTGGCATTTCTAACTGAGTTAGGAAAGCATTTCTTATAGAACTCTGTTCTGAAAACCTCCCAAGGAATTGCAGCGCCATCAGGCTATAGGATATGTCGTGTTCCCTGCCACTAATACTGAGCCTCACCTTGCAGTTGATAAGATCCAAATTCAACCCATTGCTCCTCAGGAACCTGTTGAGCCTGCATAACTGCAGGCATATTCCCCAGGGCAGCCATAAAGTCTACTGGATCATTCCCTACTGGGCTAGAAGTAACGGTGCCTATCCTACCTCTACCTCGCCCGCGACCGCGTCCACGAGTCAACATCTGGTCCTTATACACACTAAACAAGTGATATTAAGTTGATTAGTCTCAATATCGCAAGTCTAATGCTTTAAGTTCCAAATGCATGCTCACAAACGTTTATGCCATATATACCAATTAGATATCCTAATAGCACATAAACACATATACAGAGAATGCACAGAAGCACAATCAGTCCGTCTTTCAGGCTCTATAGGAACGAACTGCTCTGATACCATAATGTAACACCCTACCACACTAAGCTTTACGCTTAAGTCATAAAATAGAGGTGGTGTGGTATTACGACCTCTAAAATAAAATGAGTATATATATAATAGCATAAGAATTATAACATGCTAGGAGCCTTGAAGAATAAAGGAAATAAAAATCGCGAAATAAAAGCACAACGCTCAAGTTACGAGTTAACTTACGTGCTAAGAAAACCATAATTATTAAACATAAAATAATAGAAGTAGGAATAGAGTGCCAAAGATACAAAATAACAAGCTCCTAACTCAGCCCGCGAAGTCAAAACTGGCCGGAGAATATTTACACATATATACATACATATCCAAAACCTAAAAGTTCATATACACAATCCTGCCTCTCCATAAACCTCTAAGAGGATCCAAAAAGAACAAGTTATGCAGAGAGAAAACTAAGTACATATATATATACATCACTGTACAGCAAAACTACCCAGTAACCACTCTGCTTCAAGAGTCCAGACGCCTAACGAGATGCCTCTCGACCTGCATTTGAAAAACAATAACATAGTATGGAATGAGAAACGGAGGTTCTCAGTATGGTAAAGGTGCCACACACATAATATATAAGGTCTTGGGAATGCCAGAGGCAATCCTAGAACACCGACACTCAGATTATAGAGCTTAAAGTATTAAACAGGAGCCATACAAGGTGGTTTTCTAAGAATATCTAAACCTAACTTAACTTAACCTTAAATCTAAGTCCCATACTGCCATTCCTCCATACCTCCAACTCCATCATGCATTTTCACAGACAAATAGACAGATAAAGGCAAGCAGAAGAAGGTTACAAATACTGCAGGTAATAAATACACATTTAACATGGCAAGTACATGTAGGCACACCCAATTAAAGCACAAGCAAGTAATTCAAGTAATATGCATATGATGCATGCCTGTCCTATGGCTGATGAGGCTCATCTGTCGGTTATCCAGCCAACCCGACAAGTTTGAATGGAACTTAGACTGTCCCCCGACGTGCATCCCCAAGAGTCTATGTATAGCTTTATCTCAAATAATCAATATTGATCAATGTGGGGGGAGGGGGGTAACATTCCCGGAAATTTATATAGTGCCTGGTTACACTTACGTCGTAGGGTTAACAGAGTACGAGTTTTCAACCTGGTACACTTGGTGGCAAGCCACGGCACTTTATCCAGGGAATCTCGTATCTCAGATCATTCAAATTAATAAGCCATATAAATAATTCAATTATAATTCATCAACATCCACATCATTCTCAATCGCATCTCATTCATCATCATACATCAATCATATTCAATCCTTATCCTTCATTATCACACCTCCCATTCCGTCCATCAATAGTTCCAATTCAAAACATAATTCATTCCTTTCTAAATAAATCAAACTTAAAAACATACTCATTTTCTTAATAACTCAAATTCAAATCCTATAACCTTTGAATCTAAATCTTTTCAAATAATCATCTAAACAAAATCTCTAATTTTTATAAAATTTCGGCAGCATCTCCTCTAAAATTTAGACTTTGCCACTCTTTTCGGGTCCAAACCTGCATTCTTTTCAATTCAACATACCCTTCCTCAACATCATAACAATCACCACAATAAATCTACCTCAGATCAACAGTTATACTCATACAATATTCAAATCCAACAACCAAAATTCAACTAAGAATCATAGTTCACAAATCCTAGCCCTTTAACACAAAATATCTCAAATCAATAATTCACCAAAGCACCAGTTACTCAACAAGCACCAAACCAACCATGTTCATCAACAAGATACTAAGTATTAAATATACACATGCAATCCAACTTATCCTATGGTCATCTAGCCTAAGTTTTCACAGAACATTATATATTAAATGCAAGAAACCTAAACCATACCTTAGTCGATTCCCAAGTATTATTCCAAGACAATTTTTCTTAAAGAATACAGCCCTCAAAACCTCAACTAATCCACTTCTTTCAAGTTCCAGTATTCACAATTTCAAGCTCCAATTATTTATTTACAACCTAATACACATTCATAACACATATATATCCAATTTAATACTCAAAGCTCAAATTAAATAAAAATAAAATAGAATTATCGTATCCTCACCTTACCCAAGCTTCACATAAGCAAGAGTGAATGTTTTCCTCAAGTTAATTGGATCCTAAAACATTAGAAATTAAAGAAATTCAACTTCCCTTCCTATATTTCATAAATTAGGGGAAAAGAGTGGCTGAGAATATTTAAGGGCTTACCTATAAAATTGTCCTGGTAGAAACGTAGAGCTCGACGCGGTGGACGCATGGTTGCAAACGGTTCGACAATCAGAGCTCGGATCGGAAAGTTACGGTAATTTGAATTTACCGTAAAGGGTTTCGTCCCTTCTTTTCTCCCTTCTCGTTCAGCACTGCTTCTGCTGTTCTTAATGAAGGAGATGAGCTTTAAGCTCATTTAATGCTGAACCGGTTGGGCCCACGGGCCTGATTTGGGCCCAGTTCAACTGGTTTGGCCCGTTCGGTCCAATCTTGGACTGTTTTCTTCGAAATTGGTGTCAAAATTTTCGTTTCGATGAGCTCTATCCTAATTTGATATAATATTCGCATTTCTAATCTTCCTTATTAAAAACTAATTTATCGACTAATGATCTACTAATTTAACGGGGTTTACATATGATCCTGAACAACCCACAATGGAAGAGGTGAATTACATTGAAGAACCCTATGGAAACACCTACAATCCCTCTTGGAGGAATCATCCTAATCTTTCATGGAAGGATCAACAGAAGCCTCAGCAAGGCTTCAATAATAATCAAGGTGGATGGAACTAAAACAGGTTCAGTAACAGACCACCATTCCCATCTTCTCAAGGGAATATGGAGACTCCTAAGAAGAGCCTTTCAGTCCACTCATAGTTTCATAACTGAAACAAGATCCTCCATTAGAAATTTGGAGATACAAGTTAGTCAACTGAGTAGGAGAATCCTTGAGACCTCTTCTGACACTTTTCCCAATAACACTGAAGTAAACCTAAGAGAGGAGTGCAAGGCCATCACCATAGACGCTGAGGCCGAATCTGGAGAGACTGGGATGGCATTGAACGCCAATGAGGAAGACCTCACTGGGCGTTCAATGCCCAAACTGGCCAAGAGCCTGCGTTGAATGCAAGTGAGGCGTTCAACGCCTAAAATGGCACTAGAGCTGGCGTTGAATGGCAGGAAGGAGGTCCCTCTTGAGTGTTCAACGCCCAACTTGGTAAAGGAACTGGCGTTAAATGCCAGTGAAGGGATGCATGATGGGAGTTTAACGCCCAAAGAACCACCAGAACTGGCGTTGAACACCAGTAATAGCATACCTACTAAGGGTTCAGCACCCACTGAAATAATTTCTATCTAAGAATTAAAGGAAGCCAAGGCTCATGAAGAGATCATAGAGGTTCCCTTGCATGCACTCCTGCAGTGCATGAGTTCTAATGAACACTCATCCTCTGAAGAGGATGAAGACACCAGGGAAGAGCAAGTTACTCAGTACCTACGAGCTCTCATAAAGCTGAATGCCAAGTTATTTGGTACAAAACCTTTGGAGGAAGAACCTCCAGTGCTTACCAAAGAACTA
>NC_029788.2:104739920-104742606 GCF_000816755.2 Arachis ipaensis
AACCGGTTGGGCCCACGGGCCTGATTTGGGCCCAGTTCAACTGGTTTGGCCCGTTCGGTCCAATCTTGGACTGTTTTCTTCGAAATTGGTGTCAAAATTTTCGTTTCGATGAGCTCTATCCTAATTTGATATAATATTCGCATTTCTAATCTTCCTTATTAAAAACTAATTTATCGACTAATGATCTACTAATTTAACGGGGTTTACATATGATCCTGAACAACCCACAATGGAAGAGGTGAATTACATTGAAGAACCCTATGGAAACACCTACAATCCCTCTTGGAGGAATCATCCTAATCTTTCATGGAAGGATCAACAGAAGCCTCAGCAAGGCTTCAATAATAATCAAGGTGGATGGAACTAAAACAGGTTCAGTAACAGACCACCATTCCCATCTTCTCAAGGGAATATGGAGACTCCTAAGAAGAGCCTTTCAGTCCACTCATAGTTTCATAACTGAAACAAGATCCTCCATTAGAAATTTGGAGATACAAGTTAGTCAACTGAGTAGGAGAATCCTTGAGACCTCTTCTGACACTTTTCCCAATAACACTGAAGTAAACCTAAGAGAGGAGTGCAAGGCCATCACCATAGACGCTGAGGCCGAATCTGGAGAGACTGGGATGGCATTGAACGCCAATGAGGAAGACCTCACTGGGCGTTCAATGCCCAAACTGGCCAAGAGCCTGCGTTGAATGCAAGTGAGGCGTTCAACGCCTAAAATGGCACTAGAGCTGGCGTTGAATGGCAGGAAGGAGGTCCCTCTTGAGTGTTCAACGCCCAACTTGGTAAAGGAACTGGCGTTAAATGCCAGTGAAGGGATGCATGATGGGAGTTTAACGCCCAAAGAACCACCAGAACTGGCGTTGAACACCAGTAATAGCATACCTACTAAGGGTTCAGCACCCACTGAAATAATTAAGAATTAAGAATTAAAGGAAGCCAAGGCTCATGAAGAGATCATAGAGGTTCCCTTGCATGCACTCCTGCAGTGCATGAGTTCTAATGATCCTCTGAATGAAGGCTCTGTAGGCTCTGTGTGACCTAGGGTCAAATATAAACCTCATGCCACTCTCTGTAATAGAGAAGCTGGGTATCTTTGAGGTGCACATCTCACTAGTGTTCAGCAGAAGCTACCTCAGAAGCTTCTGGATCCCGGACGCTTCCTGATTCCTTGCACCATAGGCACCATGATCTTTGAGAAGGCTCTGTGTGACCTAGGGTCAAATATAAACCTCATGCCACTCTCTGTAATAGAGAAGCTGGGTATCTTTGAGGTGCACGCTGCAAATATCTCACTAGAGATGGCAGACAAATCAATGAAGAAAGCATATGGCTTAGTAGAGGATGTCTTGGTGAAGGTTGAACACCTTTACATCCCGACAAACTTCATTATCTTAGATACTGGGGAAGATGAGGATGAATCCATCATCCTTGGAAGATCTTTCCTAGCCACTGCCAATGCTATCATTGATGTAGCTAAGGAAGAACTGATTTTACAACTAGGAGAGGATCACATCTTGTTCAAGATGCCTCACCCCAACTCTCCCTCTGAAAACAGAGAGATAACTGTGCAACACTTAGTGTTTCAACCATCTCTTTCAGTGCAGAGCTTTACTAAGCCCCCAAACATCAATTCTAAGTTTGGTGTTAGGCAGCCATTAACAAGCACTGAGAACAAAGGTACTAAGAAGAAAGTACCTAAAGGTTGGAGGGACAAGAAAGTCCCCACTAAAGACCTCTCACCTGGCATGAGAGTTGTCTTCTCCAAAAAGCCATTCATACCACATACAGTGAATCGTGTTCTATCTCTAGAGTATGTAGAGCTCATCCATGAAAAGACAGGAAGAAATTTCACTGTAAGGGGCAAAATTTTGAGCCCATATCCATCTCCGTAAGGAGCTAACCGTCAAGCTAATGACATTAAAGAAGTGCTTGTTAGGAGGCAACCCAACCCTAATTAATTATTTCTATTTCTTTTAATTCCTTAAATTTGTTTTTCTTTAGTTATTTCTTTAGGTTCATGATCATGTGTAGCAGTTAGAACAGAGACAAAAAGGTTCAACAATGAAAATAGAACACTCTGGATGGAGTGTCTTGCTGGCGTTGAATTATTTTATTTTTGTTGGTTTAGAGTCTTTTATTTGAGTTTAGTTTTATATTTTAAGTTTGGTGTCAATTGCATGCTTTTATTTTCTTTTAATTTTTCGAAATTGCATGTCCTCAGTTCTTTCTTTATTTTTAAAATTCTAAGTTTGGTGTCTTCTTTGTGCTTTCCTTTAATTTTTCGAAAATTTTTGTTTGATTCTCTAAAAATTTTAAGTTTGGTGTGTTTTTGTGCTTTTATTTACTTAAAAAATCTTTTAAAAATTTGTTCTTGGTGTTTATCTTGATCTTCAAAGTGTTCTTGGTGTTCATCTTGATCTTCAAAGTTTTCTTGTTTGTTCTCTGTGTTTTGATCTAAAATTTCTAAGTTTAGTGTCATTTTGTTATTTTTCTCTTTCCTCATTAAAATTCAAAAATCAAAAAAATATCTTTTCCTTAATTTTCTCATTATTTTCGAAATTTTGCATTAAAATTAGTCAAAGATTTTCAAATCATATCTTTCTTTTTAGTCAAGTCAATATTCTAATTTCAAAATTGATCTTTTCAAATCTTTTTCAAAAATTAAATCTTTTTAATT
>NC_029788.2:104742756-104763733 GCF_000816755.2 Arachis ipaensis
TGCTAATTTCAAAATCTTTTTAATTAATTAATTAATTTAGTTTTCAATTTGCTTTGATTTTATTTTCTTTTAGTTTTTGAATTTCTATTTTATTTTTCTTTTATTTTATTTTATTATTTTCGGTCACTTTTAAAAAAAAAAAATAATTCATATCAATTTCCTTTTCTCCATCATGGACATAAGTGAAAGTGAACAGTCCAGAAGGACTCTGGGGTCATATGCTAACCCCATTACAGCTACATATGGGAGTAGCATCTGTATACCTCCCATCAAAGCAAGCAGTTTGAGCTAAATCCTCAGCTCATTATCATGGTGCAGCAAAATTGCCAGTATTCCGGTCTTCCACAGGAAGAACCTACTGAGTTTCTGGCACAGTTCTTACAAATTGCTGACACAGTATGTAATAAAGAAGTGGATCAGGATGTCTACAGATTATTATTATTTCCATTTGCTGTAAAAGATCAAGCTAAGAGGTGGTTAAATAACCAACCCACATCAAGCATAAAAACATGGAGGCAATTAACAGACAAATTCCTGAATCAATTTTATCCTCCAAGAAGGATGACACAGCTAAGGCTGGACATCCAAAGCTTTAAACAAGAGGATCATGAATCCCTTTATAATGCCTGGGAGAGGTATAGAGGGATGCTGAGAAAATGCCCTTCTGAAATATTTTCAGAGTGGGTACAGTTAGACATCTTTTACTATGGGCTTACAGAAAAAGCTCAGATGTCCCTAGCCCACTCAGCTAGTGGATCTATACACATGAGAAAAATAATTGAAGAGGCTCAAGAACTCATAGATATAGTTGCTAGAAATCAACATCTGTACTCAAACAGTGAGTCCTCCATAAAAGAAGAGGCTGTGGCAGTAACTACTGATCCCAATCCTAAAGAACAGATTGTGGAACTTAATCAGCAATTACTCCTTATGACAAAACAATTAGCAGAATTCAAAGAGATGCTCCAAGACACTAAAAATGCTAACAAGAATATAGAAGCACAATTGAATCAGAAAAGACAGCAGCTATCTAAACAGATAACAGAAGAATGCCAAGCTGTCCAACTAAGGAGCGGGAAGACATTGAATAACTCAGCTCAAAGTAGCAAAAAGTCAAGAAAGGAACAAATGACAGAGGATGACCAAACCACTGCCCAAAATCCCTCTGAGGACATCAAGAGCCCAGAGAGGAATAACTCTGGCGTTCAAACGCCAGAAAAGAGGGAAAAGTTGGCGTTAAACGCCCATTCCTTGTCCAGTTCTGGAATTCAAACGTCAGAAAAGGGTGGGAAGCTGGTGTTAAACGCCCATCCAGCACCCAATCCTGGCGTTCAAACGCCAATGAGGGATCAGACACCTGCAAGTGCTGATAGCAACCCCTCTAAGAAGACTTCTCCAACCACTTCTGTAGGGAATAAACCTGCAGCAACTAAAGTTGAAGAATATAAAGCCAAGATGCCTTACCCTCAGAAACTCCGCCAAGCGGAACAGGATAAACAATTTGCCCGTTTTGTAGACTATCTCAGGACTCTTGAAATAAAGATTTCATTTGCAGAGGCACTTGAGCAAATACCCTCTTATGCTAAGTTCATGAAAGAGATCTTAAGTCATAAGAAGGATTGGAGAGAAACTGAAAAAGTGTTTCTCACTGAAGAATGCAGTGCAGTCATTCTGAAAAGCTTACCAGAGAAGCTTCAAGATCCATGAAGCTTTATGATACCATGCACATTAGAGGGTGCCTGTACCAAGACAGCCCTATGTGACCTTGGAGCAAGTATCAATCTAATACCTGCATCTACTATCAAAAAGCTTGGGTTGACTGAAGAAGTCAAACCAACCCGGATATGTCATCAACTTGCTGATGGCTCCATTAAATATCCATCAAGCATCATTGAAGACATGATTGTCAAGGTTGGGCCATTTGCCTTTCCCACTGACTTTGTAGTGCTGGAAATGGAGGAGCACAAGAGTGCAACTCTCATTCTAAGAAGACCTTTCCTAGCAACTAGACAAACTTTTATTGATGTACAAAAAGGGGAAGTGACCCTGAGAGTCAATGAGGATGAGTTCAAGTTAAATGCTGTCAAAGCTATGCAGCATCCAGACACATCAAATGACTGCATGAGCACTGATATTATTGACTCTTTAGTGGAAGAGATCAATATGACTGAGAGTCTTGAATCAGAGCTAGAAGACATCCTTAAAGATGTTCAGCCTGATCTAAAGGAATCAGAGGAAATAAAAGTACCTCTGAAAATCCCTCAAGAAGAGGAGAAACCTCCAAAACCTGAGCTCAAACCACTACCACCATCCCTGAAATATACATTTTTGGGAGAGGGTGACACTTTTTCAGTGATCATAAGCTCTTCTTTAAACCCACAGGAAGAGAAAGCACTAATTCAAGTGCTAAGGACACACAAGACAGCTCTTGGGTGGTCCATAAGTGACCTTAAGGGCATTAGCCCAGCAAGATGTATGCACAAGATCCTATTAGAGGATGACGCTAAGCCAGTGGTTCAACCACAGAGGCGGCTAAATCCAGCCATGAAGGAAGTAGTGCAGAAAGAGGTCACTAAGTTACTAGAGGTTGGGATTATTTATCCTATTTCTGATAGCCCCTGGGTGAGCCCTGTCCAAGTTGTCCCCAAGAAGGGAGGCATGACAATGGTCCATAATGAAAAGAATGAACTGGTTCCCACAAGAACAATCACAGGGTGGCGTATGTGTATTGATTACAGAAGGCTCAATACAACCACCAGAAAGGATCATTTTCCTTTACCATTCATAGACCAAATGCTAGAAAGACTAGCAGGTCATGAATACTACTGCTTTTTGGATGGCTATTCAGGCTACAACCAAATTGCAGTAGATCCTCAAGACCAAGAGAAAACAGCATTCACATGTCCATCTGGAGTATTTACTTACAGAAGAATGCCTTTTGGTCTCTGCAATGCACCTGCAACCTTTCAGAGGTGCATGCTCTCTATTTTCTCTGATATGGTAGAGAAATTCTTGGAAGTCTTCATGGATGACTTCTCAGTATTTGGAGACTCATTCAGCTCCTGTCTTGATCATCTAGCACTTGTCCTGAAAAGATACCAAGAAACTAACCTGGTCTTGAACTGGGAAAAATGTCACTTTATGGTGACTGAAGGAATTGTCCTTGGGCACAAAATTTCAAGCAAGGGAATAGAGGTAGATCAAGCCAAGGTAGAGGTAATTGAAAAATTACCGCCACCTGCCAATGTAAAGGCAATCAGAAGCTTTCTGGGGCATGCAGGATTCTATAGGAGGTTCATAAAGGACTTTTCAAAAATTGCAAAACCTCTGAGCAACCTGCTAGCTGCTGACACACCATTTGTGTTTGACATAAAGTGTCTGCAGGCGTTTGAAACCCTGAAGGCCAAGCTGGTCACAGCACCAGTCATCTCTGCACCTGACTGGACATTACCATTCGAATTAATATGTGATGCCAGTGACCATGCCATTGGTGCAGTGTTGGGACAAAGGCATAACAAGCTTCTGCACGTCATTTACTATGCCAGTCGTGTTCTAAATGACGCACAGAAAAACTACACAACCACAGAAAAAGAGCTGCTTGCAGTGGTTTATGCCATTGACAAGTTTAGATCCTATTTAGTAGGATCAAAAGTGATTGTGTACATTGACCATGCTGCTCTTAAATATCTACTCACAAAGCAGGATTCAAAACCCAGGCTCATAAGATGGGTGTTGCTTCTGCAAGAGTTTGATATAGAAATAAGAGACAGAAAAAGGACAGAGAACCAAGTAGCTGATCACCTGTCCCGGTTAGAACCAGTGGCTGGGGCGTCCCTCCCTTCCACTGAGATCTCTGAGACCTTTTCGGATGAGCAACTCTTTGCCATTCAGGAAGCACCATGGTTTGCAGACATTGCAAATTATAAAGCGGTGAGGTTCATACCCCATGAGTACAGCAGGATGCAAAAGAAAAAACTAATTTCTGACGCAAAGTACTACTTATGGGATGAACCATATCTCTTTAAGAGATGCGCTGACGGAATGATCTGCAGATGCGTCCCTAGAGAGGAGGCACAGAAGATCCTGTGGCATTGTCATGGATCACAATACGGAGGACATTTTGGAAGTGAACGAACAGCCACTAAAGTCCTCCAATGTGGCTTCTATTGGCCTACTCTCTATAGAGATGCCCGAGAGTTTATGCGTAACTATAACAGTTGCTAAAGAGCTGGTAATTTACCTCATGGTTATGCCATGCCTCAACAAGGGATCTTAAAGATTGAGTTGTTTGCTGTATGGGGTATAGACTTCATGGGTCCTTTCCCACCATCATACTCAAACACTTACATTCTGGTGGCAGTAGACTACGTATCTAAATGGGTGAAAGCAATTGCCACACCCACTAATGATACCAAGACTGTGCTGAAGTTCCTCTAGAAACATATTTTCAGCAGATTTGGTGTTCCCAGAGTACTAATCAGTGATGGGGGAACCCATTTCTGCTATAAACAGCTTTACTCTGCTATGGTTCGATATGGAATTAGCCACAAAGTAGCAACTCCGTATCATCCACAGACAAATGGGCAGGCTGAAGTCTCTAATAGAGAACTAAAGAGAATCCTAGAACGGACTGTAATTTCCCGTAGAAAGGATTGGGCAAGGAGCTTGGATGATGCTCTGTGGGCATACAGAACAGCATTCACGACTCCTATAGGAACCTCTCCATACCAGCTTATGTATGGCAAGGCTTGTCATCTGCCCGTGGAACTTGAACATAAAGCCTACTGGGCAACTAGATTCCTAAACATGGATGCTAAGTTAGCTGGTGAGAAAAGATTGCTCCAGCTAAATGAGCTGGAAGAGTTCAGACTCAATGCTTTTGAAAATGCAAAAATTTATAAGGAAAAAGCAAAAAAGTGGCATGACAAGAAATTGTCATCCAGAGTCTTTGAGCCAGGACAAAAAGTTCTACTATTCAACTCTAGGCTCAGATTATTCCCTGGGAAATTAAAATCCCGGTGGAGGGGACCATATGTGATTACAGGAGTGTCACCATATGGATATGTTGAGCTTTAAGATATTGATTCTGACAAAAAGTTCATTGTCAATGGACAGAGAATCAAACATTATCTTGAAAGCAATTTTGAGCAAGAATGCTCAAAACTGAGGCTTGAATGAAGCCCAGTAAGAGTCCAGCTAAAGACAATAAAGAAGCGCTTGCTGGGAGGCAACTCAGCCATTAGCAAGTTATTTATTTTAATTAATACTTGTAGAGGTTTGATATACATTTTCATCAAAGGCTAAGCATCAAAATTGAAGGAATTCACAGAGTTACAGAAAGATTCAGTACAAAAAGCAGAGAAAAGGAGCTTGCTGGCAAGAAAACGCCAGTAAAGGGGCATTTTGGGCGTTAAACGCCAGAATGGGTATCATTCTGGGCGTTTAACGCCAGTAAAGGTACGATTTTGGACGTTAAACGCCAGAATGGGTACCATTCTGGGCGTTCAACGCCAGATTTGCAGTATCCTGGGCGTTCAGCAAAACGCCCAGTGATAAAGGAGTTTCTGGCGTTTAACGCCAAATAGACAGGGGGAGGTGATTTTGTTTTCAACTTCAATTTTTTTCAAATTTTCATGTTTTGACTTATAATTTTCTGCATAAACTTGTTTCAAACTTTCATCATTCACCCTCAATTCTCATCATTCAATAATTTTCTAAATTATTTCTCAAAATTCTTTCAAATCCCTTCCAAATCTTCTTCAAAAACTCAAATATCTTCTCAAATTCTTTCCATATCTTTTCATATCTCTCTCACATTTTTCGAAAGCCATCTCCTTCTCCTATAAATATAGTTTCGGCCATCCCCTCCTCTACACCATTCGAATTTACCTCTTCTCCTCTCTCCTCCCTTTCCTTTCTTTTGCTTGAGGGCAAGCAAACCTCTAAGTTTGGTGTGCTTTTCCGTGATCACTGAGCTAAGACTCATCAAGATCATGGCACCCAAGAGAAAACAAAACAAATCAAGAGGCAAGAAAGAGAATACTCCAAAGAGCCTTTGGAATCAAGAGAGGTTCCTAACCAAGGAACATGCAGACCATTACTACAAAATAATGGGTCTGAGGTCAGTGATCCCGGAAGTTAAATTCAATCTGAAAGAAGATGAATATCCGGAGATCCAAGAGCAAATTCGAAACAGAGGATGGGAAATTCTAGCCAATCCTGAGACAAAGGTTGGAAGAAACATGGTTCAGGAATTCTACTCAAATCTGTGGCTGACAGATAAGCAGAGAATGACTGGAACCGCCTTACATACCTACAGAACCATGGTCAGAGGAAGAATTATTTACTTCCATCTGGACAAAATAAGAGAGGTCTTCAAACTACCTCAACTACAAGATGATCCTAAATCCTTTAATAGGAGAATGGTGAGAGTAGATAAGGGGTTGGATCAAGTTCTAGAGGACATATGCCTTCCTGGAACTAAGTGGATAACCAATTCCAAAGGTGTCCCAAACCAACTCAAGAGAGGAGATCTCAAACCAGTTGCAAGAGGCTGGCTGGACTTTATTGGGCGTTCTATATTGCCTACTAGCAACCGCTCTGAGGTCACTATCAAAAGAACAGTGATGATTCATTGTATTATGCTTGGAAAAGAAGTGGAGATTCATCATCTGATTTCTTGTGAGATTTACACAATTGCAAACAAGAATTCCACTGAAGCCAAACTGACCTACCCAAGCTTAATTTCTCTGCTATGTAAAGATGCTGGGGTGAGGATGGGAGTAGATGAATTCATCCCAATTGAACACCCAATCACCAAGAAGTCAATGGAAGGAAAAGTGCAAGACAACTCCATCAAAAAGAGGGCGCAGGAGTTCCTCCCAGAAATTCCTGAAATTGACTACTGGACCCGCTTAGAAGCATCTGTTACCAAGCTACAGGAAGCTATGGAACAACTTAAGGAAGAACAGCAGAATCAAAACTGCATGCTCTGCAAGCTGCTGAAGGAACAGGAGAAGCAGGGGCGTGAGCTACAGGAGCTGAAGCGCCAGAAGCTCTCCCTTGAAGGACCAAGCACCCCACAAAAAGAGGGAGCATCAACCTCTCAAAATCAAGGTTGTTTAGTCCTAACTCTGTGATAACCTTTATTATTAAGAGTCTATTTTAAGAGTTTCTGCTTTTAATTTTCTATCTTTTATTATGGGTCAGCTCTTATATTTATCTTTGAGTCTTATTTTTATTCCATAATCAATAAAATTAGAGTTTATGTCTTAAAGCTATGAATGCCTTATGAATCCATCACCTTTCTTAAAAAAAATGTTTTTAACTGAAAAAGAAAAAGAAGTACATGAATTTCGAATTTTAAAGCAGTTTAATTATTTTGATGTGGTGGGAATACTCTTGTTCTCTGAATGAATGCTTGAACAATGCATATTTTTGAATTTGATTGTTTATGAATGTTAAAATTGTTGGCTCTTGAAGGAATGAAAGAAAAAGGAGACATGTTATTTGATGATTTGAAAAATCATAAAATTGATTCTTGAAGCAAGAAAAAGCAGTGAATAGAAAGCTTGCATTCTGAAGAAAAAAAAAAGAGAGAAAAGCAAGCAGAAAAAGCCAATACACCTTTAAACCAAAAGGCAAGGGTGATAAAAAGGATCCAAGGCTTTGAGCATCAGTGGATAGGAGGGCCTAAAGGAATAAAATCCTGGCCTAAGCGACTAAACCAAGCTGTCCCTAACTATGTGCTTGTGGCGTGAAGGTGTCAAGTGAAAACTTGAGACTGAGCGGTTAAAGTCGTGGTCCAAAAGCAAAAAGAGTGTGCTTAAGAGCTCTGGACACCTCTAATTGGGGACTCTAGCAAAGCTGAGTCTAAATCTGAAAAGGTTCACCTAGTTATGTGTCTGTGGCATTTATGTATCCGGTGGTAATACTGGAAAACAAAGTGCTTAGGGTCACGGCCAAGACTCATAAAGTAGCTGTGTTCAAGAATCAACATATTTAACTAGGAGAATCAATAACACTATCTGGATTCTGAGTTCCTATAGAAGCCAATCATTCTAAACTTCAAAGAATAAAGTGAGATGCCAAAACTATTTAGAGGCAAAAAGCTAAAAGCCCCGCTCATCTAATTAATACTGATCTTCATAGATGTTTTTGGAATTTTGTATATTCTCTTCTTTTTATCCTATTTGATTTTTAGTTGCTTGGGGACAAGCAACAATTTAAGTTTGGTGTTGTGATGAGCGGATAATTTATACGCTTTTTGGCATTATTTTTAGTATGTTTTTAGTACATTTTAGTTAGTTTTTATTATGTTTTTATTAGTTTTTAAATAAAAATCACTTTTCTGGGCTTTACTATGATTTTGTGTGTTTTTCTGTGATTTCATGTATTTTCTGGCTGAAATTGAGGGACCTGAGCAAAAATCTGATTCAGAGGCTGAAAAAGGACTGCAGATGCTGTTGGATTCTGACCTCCCTGCACTCAAAGTGAATTTTCTGGAGCTACAAAAGCCCAATTGGCACGCTCTCAATTGCGTTGGAAATTAGACATCCTGGGCTTTCCATCAATGTATAATACTCCATACTTTGCCCGAGATTTGATGGCCCAAACAGGCATTCCAAGTCAGCTCAAGAATTCTGGCGTTTAACTCCAGAACTGGCACAAAAGCTGGAGTTAAACGCCCAAACTGGCATAAAAACTGGCGTTTAACTCCAAGAAATGTCTCTACACATGAAAGCTTCAATGCTCAGCCCAAGCACACACCAAGTGGGCTCCGAAAGTGGAAGTTTACAATAAACACCATAGCTTACTCATTTTCTGTAACCCTAGGTCACTAGTTTACTATAAATACTACTTTCAGTGATTCATATTGTACCTCATGACACTTTACACGTTTCTTGTTGTATTCTCTATGGAATGAGTCTCTAAACCCCATTGTTGGGGGTGAGGAGCTCTGCTGTTCTTCATGAATTAATGCAATTACTACTGTTTTCCATTCTATTACGCTTGCTTCCATTCTAAGATATTCATTCGTACTTCAACTTGATGAATGTGATGATCTGTGACACTCATCATCATTCTCACCTATGAACGCGTGCCTGACAACCACCTCCGTTCTACCTTAGATTGAATGCATATCTCTTAGCCTCATGATTCAAATCAGAGTCTTCGTGGTATAAGCTAGAATCATTGGCGGTCATTTCTGAGATCCGGAACGTCTAAACCTTTTCTGTGGTATTCTAAGTAGGATCTGAGAAGAGATGACTGTGACGAGCTTCAAACTCGCGAGTGTTGGGCGTAGTGACAGACGCAAAAGGATCAATGGATCCTATTCCGACATGATCGAGAACCGACAGATGATTAGCCGTGCGGTGACAGCGCATTTGGAACATTTTCACTGAGAGGACGGGATGTAGCCATTGACAACGGTGATGCCCAACATAAAGCTTGCCATGGAAGGAGTCTTGCGTACATGAAGAAGAAGACAGTAGGAAAGCAGAGGTTCAGAAGACAAAGCATCTCTAAAGCCTCAACCTGTTCTTCATTACTGCATAACAAGTATTTATTTCATGTTCTTTTACTTTTTACAATTAAATCTGAGAATTACTGATATCCGGACTAAGAGTTACAAGATAACCATAGCTTGCTTCAAGCCGACAATCTCCGTGGGATCGACCCTTACTCACGTAAGGTATTACTTGGACGACCCAGTGCACTTGCTGGTTAGTTGTGCGGAGTTACAAAAGTGTGATTGTAATTTCATGCACCAATCTCCAAGCCTTAACCATCTTCTTATCATTGGTTATAATCAAACATAGTAATTCCATCTTATTCCAATTTTATGTGTTTAAAAAATCAATCAACTTTTCTATCCGCTTGACTAAGTTCTACAAGATAACCATAGCTTGCTTCAAACCACAATCCTCGTGGGATCGACCCTGACTCACTCAGGTATTACTTGGATGACTTAGTGCACTTGCTGGTTCAGTTGTACAAAGTGTGGGAATTCGTGCCACCAGAACTCTATGTTGATTTTGAGTGATATTGTTTGGTATTAGATTAAATTGTATGTGTTGGGATTAAATTGATGGTACTGGAGGCTTGAGGTTGAACCTTGGGAGCTAAGTTGGTGATCGGTGAGAAATTAGAGCTTTTAAACTTGGGGAACAGAGGAATTTTGAGGTGTTGGAGCATTAGAGAGGAATCTGCCAAGATATTGTTTTGGTTTCTCGTAGATAATATATAATAAAATGTGAAAACTTAGTCTAGTTGACCGTTGGACAAGTTGAATTATGTGAACTTGATGAGGTTTAGTGATTTTTAGTAAAAATGTTGAGTTTGTTATGAGCTTTTGATGATGATTGATGAGGATGATGATCATGAGTTGCGAATGTTGATATATTGAAGAGTTGTGTCGTTTTGATTGTGGATTGTTTGGAATAAAATTGATAAAATAGAGATTTGGTACGTTGTGGAAGAGATATAATGGATATGGAACTGTTTTGTACAAATTAGTGTTGTTTTGGGGTGTGAGTTATTGGTTTTCAATGGAAGTTAGTAAAAATGGAGGTTTGGAATCTTTGGTGAAAAACTGATTTGCCAAACTTTGACGGGCCATAACTTAGCTTCCATACCCTGCCATTTTGTGAAATCTATTTTAAATAAAAATGGATCTGTGAAGTTTATGCCGTTAAAAAAAGGACTAAAAATTATTTTTAACGAAAAAGTTATGCACGTTTGAAGTTTAGTGTGCAAAAATTGAATTCTGCATACTTAACAGCGTTTTACTACTTTTGTTGGGCATGCGTATGTGAACATACACGCGACACGCACCCTGGGCTCTGCCCAAACGTTCTGCGTACTCGGAAGTGTGCATGTGTACACGGAATGGGAAGATTTACAGGCTCACGTACGCGGGCAGTACCACGCAACGCGGGAAGGCTTCCTTGTCCAAGGGGATGTGTATGCGGACAAGGGTCACGTAGGTGAGATGGGCAAATTACACCTCCGCGTACGTAAAACATGGCATGCTTATGCGGAACCCCTGTTTTGGAAAAAGTTATACTTTTATCAATTAAACCTATTTTCTATTTTCTAAACCTCTATATTTACCTTCTAAGCATCTATACTTAGTCCCTAATCATAGGAAGAGGGGTAAACTTAGAGAAAAAGTTAACTTGGCAGTGAAAAAATATTTTTGAAGTAATGATTTATATTTGAGAAGTGCATAAATGATGAATATGTAATGAATGATGGCTGTAATGATAATGATTAATTGAATTTGAATGATTATTAGCTTGTGCACTTCTATTATCTCATATACGAGTTTTTCTGGGTAGATGCAGTGGCTTGCCACCACTTGCTCCAGGTTGAGACTCGATACTCTGTTAACCCTATGTTGCAAGATGTGGTTGGTGCGGAATTTTTAGATCCACAAACAAACCGGAAAGTGCACCGGGTCGTACCAAGTAATACCTCAGGTGAGTGAGGGTCGATCTCACGAGGTTTGATGGACTGAGCAACTATGGTCGAATGATTCCTTAGTCAGGCAAGCAAAAAGTGATGTTTTGGGGTTCAAAAGCATTAAACAGTCATTCAGAGAATGAGAAAACACAAACAGTGAGAATGGTGTGAAATGTATGAGAGAAAACAGTTAAGGTTTCGGAGATATTTACTTTTTCGGATTAGGTTTTCTTACCAACTATTTTAATCATGTAAGATTCATTTCACGGCAAACTGTCAGTGACTAAATCCTAATATCTTAGTGATTTAGTCTCCTCTAACCTAGTTAACCGCTAATGTCTTGGTCACTTAATTTTGATTAGAGGGTTAGGTTCAATTCTAGTTTATGGCCACAAAAACCCTAATTACCCAAAGCTAAGAGGATTATATGTCACGTATCCCGATTAGTTCAAGTAATTAACGATTTAGGAGGAATTTACTTTCAAACTGTTGTTCATGTGAGATATCTCTTCCAAGAATCACAAGAACGCATATAGAATAAGGGTCATTCTTTCGATCCACCCAGATTCATAAAATGAAGAACGGAAGTAATCCTTAAAATTGAATTAATATATTAATTAAAATACAAAAGCAATAGTCTCAATCCATAGAAATAAACAGAGCTCCTAACCTTAACCAAGGAGGTTTAGTGGCTCATGCTTTAGAGAGAAAACTAGGGTCCAGAAAATGTCAAAAGTGCAAAAGTGAGAAGATGCCCCCAAAGTGTGAATCTTTTTCCTTTTATATCTAACCTAATTTGATTTGAAAATAAAATAAAATAATAAATTCTAAACCTAAAAGATTTTTTTTGTAAATAAAAATTATAAAAATAAAAGATAAAATAATAATTAAAAGCTAAATCCAACTAAAGATGCTCCAAGAGTGAGGTGAGATCTGGATTGCCTGGCGCGTTTAGTGCCCTTGAGGGCAGAAATGCTTATGGTCTTGCTGAGTTGCTGGCACTAAACACCAACTTGGCATTTAGCACCCTAGTGGGCAGCTCTAATTCTTCTCGTTCTTGCTCAAAACTCTGTCAAATTGATCCGAATTTCACCTGAAATAATTAAAATACCAAAAAAACTCAAAGTAGCATCCAAAGAGGATTTTAACACTAATATATACTTAAAATCACTAAATTCTACTTTAATTTAACTAGAAAATAAGAGAAAAATACAGGAAAGATGCTCACGCATCACAACACCAAACTTGAACTGGTGCCTGTCCTCAAGCAACTAAAAACAATATAGGACTGAGAAGAGAAAATTCCTAGGACTTGAGTGTTCATTTAAGCTCTTAGCTAATCATTGAGTGGAATTTATGGTACTATAATTCTGAATAGGTTTGGCATCTCACTCTCCTTTAAAGTTCAGACATATTGATATCCTTCAAAATTAGAGCTCGGATGATATTATAGATTCTTTTATTCCTTAAGCTCTGATTGATCCTTGAATATAGCTTTTTCTTTTCTTTCCTTTGGTGCTTTGAACCTTGAGCTTAGCCGTGACTCTAAGTGTTTTGTCTCAAGCTTAACTTGACACAAAAACACCACAAGCACTTAATTGGGGAACTCTTTGGAGTTATATTTTTCTTTTACTTTTTTCCAGTCAGTGGTGCTCAAAGTCTTTGGCATACTCTGTAATTGATCTTGGTCTCTACTCTTAGTACTCTATCTCAAGGGTTACTTGACACATTGATACCACACGCATATCATTAGGAAAACAACTCTTTGAGCTTTTAATCATGTTTGACCTTCCTAACCATTGATGCTCAGAGCCTTGGACCTTGCTTTTTTTTTTTCTTTTAGCTGTTTGTTTTGCTTCAAGGACCAATTTCTTACTCACTTTAGAGAATCCATAATACTTCTCTAAGTTCCTGTATCTCAGAAATCAATATTCTTAACTTCAAGATCAAATATGCACTATTCAATTCATACATTTAAAATTATGGACAATACCACCATAGTAAAGTAACCAGAATAACTCATAACATATGACTTAAGTCTCATGCATTTTACTACTTCTTTTCTTTTTCTTTTGATTTTTCAAGCTCAGTGAACAATACATGAGACATTTTTCATAGTAAAAATAAAACATCAAAATAGATAAGTAAACTAGAAAGCAATAATACTACTATTAATCATGCAAAAGGCTTTCAAAGAGAAAATAGGAAATAAGACAAAGCACTGAAAAACAAAAAATAGGATAGAAAGGCAGATAATGAAACTCAACCACCTCAGTCCTGGTGACTGCTGCTCCCTCCTTGGAATCCTTTCTACCTCTTCAGCTTATCCAAATCGCGCCTCTGCCTCAGCTCCTCCCCCACCAGCTGATGAAGGATGACTGAGTGGTCCTTATACTCTATCCTCAGTTGGAAAACAGAAGATGCCAACTTCCTATTAGATGCTGCCAGCTGATCCCAATAGTCACGAGGGAGAAAATAAGACCCCTGAGGTATCTCAGGCTGCTCCTGCTGAGGAGGGAGAACTGGCTCCTGAGGTGATGCTTGTCCAAGTTCTCTAGCATACTCCATGTCCTTCCTAGTAATCAGTCAGTCAACAGGAATGAGAGTGTCTCTGTCAATAAAGATGTGAGCAGCCTCACACAAGTGGAACATGAGGTGAGGGAAGGCTAATCTAGGGGAGGTAGAGGCCTTCGCTGCTATGCTATATATCTCCTGAGGTATCAACCGGTGCACCTCCACCTCATTGCCGAGCATAATGCAGTGAATCATCACAACTCAGTCAACAATAACCTCGGACCGGTTACTCGTAGAGAGGATGGAACGCTGAATAAACTCCAACCAGCCTTTAGTAATCAGTTTCAGAGCAATGGAACGTTGAATGAATTCTAACCACCCCCAAGCAACCGGCTTTAGAGCATGCCTTCCTACTGGTAAGGTTAATCCTTAGCATCTCTCCTCCACTGTGCTCTGGAGAGGCATATATTAGTGAGGACTTGGTCCAGTTTCTAATAAGTGTTGACCCTCTTAGTGTAAGAGTGAAGGTCATCTTTGGATGGTGACAGTTGAAGCATCTCCCTCACTCTCTCTAAACCAAACTGTAAGATCTCCCTTCGGACCATAATGCGCCACGTCTTGAACTCAGGATTCACATCCTTGATATTTTTGTAAGTCACCCACAAATTAGCATAGAACTCTTTGACCATCAGAACTCCAACTTCAGTCACGGGGTTGGCCAGAACTTCCCAACCCCTACTCCGAATATGTTCCTGGATCTCTGGATATTCGTCTGGCTTTAAGTCAAATCGCACCTCTGGAATCACTTTCTTTTTGCTGACAATTTCATGATAGTGATCCTCATGAACCTTAGTTTGGAATCAGTTGACATCATATGGGATTGTGGTAGGAGCCTTCTCCTTTCTCTTCCTTGAAGAGGATTCACCGATCTTGGGTGCCATGTAAGGTAAGAAAAAGTGGAAAGCGGGGTGCCCCAACACCAAATAAAGCTTTTGCTTGTTCCTGAGAAAATAAAAGAGAAGGAATAAGAGGAAGAAGGAAAGGAGTAAAGGGACGAGAAAGAAAAGAGAGAGGTGAAAGGCGTAGGAGGGTGGAGGGGGTCTGGGTTTTGGCTCTGAGGGTGAGAGAGGGGAAGGAAAGGCAGAAAGAAAGTAAATGGGAAGGGTGAAAGAGAGAAAAGGTAAAAGGAATGGAAAAGAGATGTGTGGTGAAAGGTGAAAATAGACGTGGTATTTATAGAGGGGGGAGGGTGTAAGGTTCGGTCATGGGAAGGGGTGAAATATGGGGTAGTGATTGATTTGATAAGATATGGGGAGGATTTGATATGATATGATAAGGAAATAGGTGTGGTGGGTGGTATGGGAATTGGAGGATTTGATATGGGGGTGAAAAAGGTGATTTAATGGTGGAAGAGAAGTAGCGAGGAGAGAGAAAAGATAAATTGACCATTGCAACGGTCAAAAGTATGATTAAAATTTGAAATTCACGTTGCTGACGCTAAACGCCAGCTCCAGCATTTAGCGCCACAACGTGGTAATCCTCTATGCTATTCAGGGCACTAAACGCCACCCCTAGCGTTTAACGCCAGATTTTTTGGGGGGTGGGAGACGAGGCCTAGCGCTAAACGCCCAATTGGCGTTTAGTGCCCTTGGAGGTATTGGAGTTGACCCTTTGTGAGCATTAAACGTCCACCTTTTCAAGCCTTCTTGGGTGGGCGTTTAACGCCAGTCACTCACTACCATTTCATGCGCTCAACGCCCTCCCTGGCATTCAGCGCCACAACCCCTTTGAGACATGTGTCATTTGGGGCGCTGAACGTCCAGTCTGGCATTCAGTGCCAAAGATTTTGAGTGTAAAGCTTTCCAGGGTGTTCTGTTTCTCCTTCAGAGTCATCTGTTTCTGTTCTAAAACACTTTGCATGACCACAATCATCATAAAACTAAGAAAAACTATGAATAAAAACAAAAAATAAGTGAAAATCAAACTGAAAGAAAACTCAAAGGATACTCAGAGTTAGGTTACCTTCCAACAAGCGTTTCTTTACCGTACTAGCTTGACGGTCAATGTTGCTATGTCAGCATATGAGTGGACCTCTGGCGATCAATCTCACCCCCAAGATAGTGCTTTATCCTCTGGCCATTGACTGTGAACCTTCTATCTGAAGTTTCCTCTTGAAGTTCCACTTGACCATAAGGTGACACTCTGGTTACCACAAAAGGCCCTGACCACCGGGACTTCAGCTTCCCAGAAAAGAGCTTGAGCTAAGAATTGAATATAACACCTTCTGGCCTGGCTCAAACACTCTTGTGGCTATCTTTTTATCATGCCACTTCTTGGTCTTTTTCTTGTAGAGCTTGGCATTTTCATAAGCATAATTTCTGAACTCATCAAGCTCATTTAGTTAGAGTAGCCTCTTCTCTCCTGTAGCCTTAGCATCAAAGTTCAAAAACTTTGTTGCCTAATATGCTCTGTTGATGAGCGGATAATTTATACGCTTTTTGGCATTGTTTTTACATAGTTTTCAATATAATTTAGTTAGTTTTTAGTATATTTTTATTAGTTTTTAAATAAAAATCACATTTCTGGACTTTACTATGAGTTTGTGTATTTTTCTGTGATTTCAGGTATTTTCTGGCTGAAATTGAGGGACTTGAGCAAAAATCAAATTCAGAGGTTGAAGAAGGACTGCAGATGCTGTTGGATTCTGACCTCCCTGCACTCAAAGTGGATTTTCTCGAGCTATAGAACTCTAAATGGCACGCTCTTAATTGCGTTAGAAAGTAGACATCCAGGGCTTTCCAGCAATATATAATAGTCTATACTTTGATTAAGGATAGACGACGTAAACTGGCATTGAATGCCAGTTTCATGCTGCATTCTGGAGTCAAACGCCAGAAACAGGTTGCAAAGTGGAGTTAAACGCCAGAAACAGGTTACAAACTGGAGTTCAACTCCAAGAAAGACCTCTACACGTGTAAAGCTCAATGCTCAGCCCAAGCACACACCAAGTGGGCCCCGGAAGTGGATTTCTGCATCATTTACTAATTTCTGTAAACCCTAGTAACTAGTTTAGTATAAATAGGACTTTTTACTATCTTTGGACAAATCTTTGATTAGTTTTATTCTATCTTAGACTTTTGTGGGGGCTGGCCATTCGGCCATGCCTGAACATTTATCACTTGTGTATTTTTCACGGTAGAGTTTCTACACTCCATAGATTAAGGTGTGGAGCTCTGCTGTTCCTCATGAATTAATACAAAGTACTACTGTTTTTCTATTCAATTCAAACTTATTCCTTCTCTAAGATATCCATTCACACCCAAGAACATGATGAATGTGATGATTATGTGACGCTTATCATCATTCTCACCTATGAACGCGTGCCTGACAAACACTTCCGTTCTACATGCAAACAAGCTAGAATGAGTATCTCTTAGATATCTAATACAGAGGACCGAGTCGGAGATATTAGATTCTTCGTGGTATAAGTTAGAACCCATGGACGGCCATTCTTGAGATCCGGAAAGTCTAAACCTTGTCTGTGGTATTCCGAGTAGGATCTGGGAAGGGATGGCTGTGACGAGCTTCAAACTCACGAGTGCTGGGCGTAGTAACAGATGCAAAAGGATAGTAAATCCTATTCCAGTATGACCGAGAACCGACAGATGATTAGCCATGCAGTGACAGCGGATTAGACCATTTTCACAGAGAGGATGGGATGTAGCCATTGACAACGGTGATGCCCTACATAAAGCTTGCCATGGAAAGGAGTAGGAATGATTGGATGAAGACAGCAGAAAAGCAGAGGTTCAGAAGGACGAAAGCATCTCTATACGCTTATCTGAAATTCTCACCAATGAATTACATCAGTACCACTATCCTATTTTATATTTTATTTATCTTTTACTTATCAATTCATAAAATCAGTTGAATCCGCCTGACTGATATTTACAAGGTGACCATAGCTTGCTTCAAGCCGACAATCTCCATGGGATCGACCCTTACTCACGTAAGGTTTATTACTTGGACGACCCAGTGCACTTGCTGGTTAGTTGTACGAAGTTGTGAAACAGAATTAAGAACATGAACGTGCGTATTGAGTTTTTAGCGCCGTTACCAAAGAATGGAACCGTCACGATTTCTGCGCACCATCTGTGCTCCAATTCCACTGGAAAGTGACAGGCCTTATCATAAACCAACTGGTATGGGAACATCCCAATAGGAGTCTTGAAAGCAGTCTGATATGCCCAGAGAGCATCATCAAGTCTCCTTGCCCAGTCCTTCCTTGAAGTACTTACAGTCTTCTCTAGGATCATCTTGAGTTCCTTATTGGAGGCTTTAGCCTGTCCACTTGTTTGAGGGTAATAGGGAGTTGCCACTTTATGACGGACTCCATATCTATGTAGGAGAGAGTCTATTTGTTTATTGCAGAAGTGGCTTCCTCCACCACTGATCAATGTCCTTGGGACACCAAACCGGCTGAAAATGTATCTCTGCAAAAATGCTCAGCATGAATTTGGTGTCATTGGTAGGTAAGGCCACTGCTTCCATCCACTTGGACACATAATCCACAGCCATTAGTATGTAAGTATTTGAGTATGAGGAGAGAAAAGGTCCCATGAAATCAATACCCCATACATCAAACAACTCAATCTCTAAAATCTCTTGTTGTGACATCTCATGATTGTAGGGAAGGTTCCCAGCTCTCTGACATTTCTCGCAGTTTCTTACAAATTTTTGTGAGTATCGAAAGAGAGTCGGCCAATAAAAACCACCCTGAAGGACCTTAGTGGTTCTTCTTTTGCCACCAAAGTGGCCTCCATACTCAGAGTCGTGACAATGCCAGAGGATCTGCTATGATTCCTCATTTGAGACACAACGCCAGTTCATACCATCTGAGCATCTCTTAAAAAGATAAGGTTCTTCCCACAAGTAGTACTTGGCATCATTAAACAGATTTTTTACTTACTGTTTAGTGTACTCCTTGGGGATAACCCTCATAGCCTTATAGTTCGCAATATCTGCAAACCATGGAGCCCTCTAAATCATGAAGAGTTACTCATCCGGGAAGGTCTCAGTTACAGCAGTGGGGGGTGGCATCCCTTCTTTAGGTTCGATCCTGGACAGATGATCAGCTACTTGATTTTCTGACCTCTTCCTGTCTCTAATCCCAATGTCAAACTCCTGAAGAAGCAGTACCCACCTGATCAATCTCGGTTTAGAATCCTGCTTGGTAGAAGGTACTTAAGAACAACATGGTCAGTATAAACAACAACCTTTGAGCAGATTAAATAGGATATAAACTTATCAAATGCATAAACTACAACTAGTAGTTCTTTCTCTGTAGTGGTGTAATTCTTTTGCACATCATTTAGCACACGACTGGCATAGTAAATAACGTGCATAAGCTTATCTTGGCTCTGCCCCCAAGACAACCTCTATAGTATTGTCACTGGCATCACACATTAGCTCAAATGGTAAATCCCAGTTAGGAGGGGCTATGATGGGTGCAGAAGCAAGCTTCGCTTTCAGAGTTTCAAAGGCATGCAAACAGTGCTTATAAAAAACAAAATGGGTGTCAACAATCAAGAGATTTCTCAATGGTTTAGCAATTTTAGAAAAAAATTTTATGAACCTCCTGTAAAATCCTGCATGTCCTAAGAAGCTCCTTATTGCCTTGACATTTGTAAGGATGGTAATTTTTCAATTACCTCCACCTTAGCTTTATCAACCTCTATTCCTTTGCTTGAAATCTGGTGACCAAGAACAATATCTTCAGCTACCATAAAGTGGAATTTTTTCCAATTTAAAATGAGGTTTGTTTCTTGACACCGTTTCAAGACTAAGGATAAATGCTCAAGGCAAGAATTAATAGAATCACCAAACATATATAAGTCATCCATAAATACCTCAATGAACTTTTCAACTATGTCTCAAAAAATAGAAAGCATACACCTCTGAAGAGTTACTGGGGCATTACAGAGTTCAAACGGCATTCTCCAATAAGTGAATACTCCAAAAGGATAAGTTAACGCCGTCTTCTCCTGATCTCGAGAGTCTACAGCAATCTAATTATAGCCAGAGTATCCATCTAAAAAATAGTAGAAAGCATGGCCGGATAACCTCTCAAGCATCTGATCAATGAAAGGTAAAGGAAAGTGATCATTGCGTGTAACATTGTTGAGCTTTCTGTAGTCAATGCACATGCGCCACCCTGTGACGGTTCTTGTAGGAATAAGCTCATTTTTTTCATTCTTAATCACTATCATCCCTCTTTTCTTGGGAATCACTTGCACAGAACTTACCCATGGACTGTCAGAAATAGGGTAAATAATCCCGGCTTCCCAAAGCTTCATCACCTCTTTCTGGACCACTTCTTTCATAGTTGGATTTAGTCGCCTCTGTGGTTGCACAACTGGTTTAGCATCATCCTCAAATAATATCTTGTGCATAAACTTGGTTGGACTAATCCCCTTTAAATCACTAATGGTCTATCCAAGAGCAGTTTTATGGCTCCTGAGTACTTGAATCAGCACCTCCTCATCCTCATGTTTCAGAGAGGAGCTAATGATCACTAGATAAGTCTCTTGCTCTCCCAGAAAGGCATACTTCAACGATGGAGGTAAAGGCTTTAACTCAAGCTTCGGAGCCCCTCCCTCAGTGCTAGGCGTGTGGGATTTTTCCTTCTGAGGTGGAGAATCATCAGTCTCAAGCAAAGCATCCTCAGATAGAGATTCCAGAATATCCTCAAGCTTCTCGGCTACAAGTGCAACTTCAATCAGAGGCTCAATCATATCAACTTTCATACACCCTTCAAAGTCATCAGGGTGTTGCAAGACCTCTAACACATTGAGGACAATTTCTTCTTCATTGATCCTTAGAGTTAATTCACCCTTTTGAACATCAATGAGGGCTCTTCTTGTGGCTAAAAAGGGTCTTCCAAGAATAATAGATGCATTTGTATCCTCTTTCATATCCAATATAACAAAGTCAG
>NC_029788.2:104763932-104777602 GCF_000816755.2 Arachis ipaensis
GGCCCTACTTTCATAAGTAAATTCTCAACAACTCCAAGGGGATACTTAATAGAACGGTCAGCAAGCTGAAGAGAAATGCGGGTAGGTTTTACCTCATCTATTTGGAGATTTTTCATTAATGAGAAAGGCATGAGGTTGATGCTATCCCCAAGATCACATAAGGCTCTCTGAATAGTGGTATCTCCAAAAGTACAAGGAATTACAAAGCTTCCTAGGTCCTGTAACTTCTTGGGGAGATTTTTTGGATTATTGCACTACACTCCTTAGTTAGTACACTGTCTCACTTCCTTTCCAATCCCTCTTGTTGCTCAACAACTCCTTCATAAACTTGGCATAAAGAGGCATTTGTTCAAGGGCCTCTACAAAAGGGATGTTGATTTAAAGCTTCCTGAAGACCTCCCAAAATTTGGAAAATTACTTGTCAGTGGATGCCTTCTGACGTCTCTGAGGGTATGGTATCTTAGACTTATATTCAGGAGCCTTGGGTAACGTAGGATGTGTATCAAGAGTGACCAGAAAGGGGTTGTCAGGGTGCCTAGTTGGGGCGTGCTCTGCCTCTTCATTTTTCTTCTCTGGGGTGTCTTTTTCTCCTCGCTCCTCACTAGCCTTAGTCTCTGATTCTGATATCTTACCACTCCTCAATTGAATGGTCTGGTACTCTTCTTTTGAATTAGGTGCTGTGTAACTGGGAGAAGTATTAGAGGGCCTCTCTGGTGCTTGCTTGCTCAACTGACCCATTTGAACTTTCAAGTTTCTAAGTGAAGCTCTGGTTTCTTGCATAAAGTTTTGTTCATTCTTAGAGAATTTTGCAACAATAGATGCCAAGTTAGGGGTACTCTGAGGTTGAGCCTGTTGAACTGGGTGGTTGTTGAAGAAATTCTGATTGAAACCACCCTGAGAACTATTGATGAAATTTAGTGGTTGTCTCTGAGGTTGATTTCTCCACCCTTGATTAAAAGTCTTGGGGAATGGATTATGGTAGGAGGTTCTGCGGGAATACCCCATGTAGTTGACCTGTTCAGAAAAATGCTGGCCACATTCATAAGTCTCACCCTGAGGGAATCCACCATTCATATCATAGGAAGTATCTTGAGTATTGATGGCTGAGACTTGCATTTCACTCAAGTGTTATGTTAGAACAGTGATCTATTTAGACATAGCCTTATTTTGCTCAAGAATGGCCTCCAAGGCTTCTAACTCCATAACTTCTTTTGTCACAAAGATCTTCTCAGAAGAGTATAAGTACTGCTTGTTAGCAACCATTTCAATCAACTCATTAGCCTCTTCAGGAGTCTTCATGTGAAGTAACCCTCCTACAGAATTATCTAGGGACATCCTAGCGGTCTCAGAAAATCTATTATAGAATATTTGCAACTGAATTTAGTCTAGAAACATATCCAAAGGACACTTTCTGAGCATCTACTTGTACCTTTCCAAGGCATCATAGAGAGACTCACCCTCTCTCTGCCTGAAAGTCTGAACATCCATCCTTAGCTTAGTCAGCTTCTGAGGAGGAAAGAACTTGGTCAGAAATTTACCACCATCTTATCCCAAGTATCCAAGCTATCCATGGGCTGAGTGTCAAGCCACTGCTTTGCTCTATCTCTCACAGCAAATGGGAAGAGAAGTAGCTTGTAGATATCAGGATTCACTCTATTAGTCTTCACAATATCATAGATCTGTAGGAAATTAGAAATAAACAAGTTGGGATCTTCCTGTGGGAATCTGTGAAATTGGAAATTTTGCTGCACCAGAGAAATCAACTGAGATTTTATCTCAAAGTTGTTTGCAGCAACAGGGGGCACAACAATGCTACTCCCATAGAAATCTGGACTAGGAGCAGTATAAATGCCAAGTGTTCTCCTTGGTTGTGTAGCCATATTAGGGGAGGTTTCTTGTTCCTGTTCCTGCTTCCTAACAATAGAAAAAAAAATGAGAATCTCTACATCAAAATATAGAGGATTCTCAGTAAGGTATCCTGTGTAAAAAGAATAAAATAAACCAAACAATTAACACTGAAATTTCGAAATTTAACTAAAAAAAGTAAGCCACTAAATTCAAAAATAATCAAAAGAAAATTAATCAAGAAAAATAAAATAAAATTATTAGGGGGACACCAAATTTAATTTTAGAGATTAAGGAAAAATTTTAAAATAAAATTAAACTATATTTTAGAAAAGAACAAAACATAGTCAATCATAGTCAATCCCCGACTACGGCGCTAAAAACTTGGTACAAAATTTTTAGATCCATAAACTAATTGACAAGTGCACCGGATCGTACCAAATAATACCTCAGGTGAGTGAGGGTCGATCCCACGAGGATTGATAGACTGAGCAACTATGGTCGAATGATTCCTTAGTCAGGCAAGCAGAAAGTGATGTTATGGGGTTCAAAAGCATTAAACAGTAATTCAGAGAATCAGAAAACACAAACAGTGAGAATGGTGTGAAATGTATGAGAGAAAACAGTTAAGGTTTCGAAGATGTTTACTTTTTTGAATTAGGTTTTCTTACCAACTATTTTAATCATGCAAGATTTATTTCATGGCAAACTATCAGTGACTAAATCCTAATGTCTTAGTGATTTAGTCTCCTCTAACCTAGTTAACCACCAATGTCTTGGGCACTTAATTTCGATTAGAGGGTTAGTTTATGGCCACAAAAATCCAAATTACCCAAAGCTAAGAGGATTATATGTCATGTATCCCCATTAGTTCAAGTAATTAACGATTTAAGAGGAATTTACTTTCAAGCTATTGTTCAGGTGAGATATCTCTTCCAAGAATCACAAGAATGCATATAGAATAAGGGTCATTCTTCTTATCCACCTAGATTCATAAAATGAAGAACGAAAGTAATCCTTAAAACTGAATCAATACATTAATTAAAATAGAAAAGTAATAGTCTCAATGCATAGAAATAAACAGAGCTCTTAACCTTAACCAAGGAGGTTTAGTGGCTCATGCTTCAGAGAGAAAATTAGGGTTTAGAAAATGTCAAAAGTGCAGAAGTGAGAAGATGCCCCCCAAAGGGTGAATCTTTTCTCTTTTATATCTAACCTAATTTGATTTGAAACTAAAATAAAATAATAAATTCTAAACCTAAAAGATTTTTTTGTAAATAAAAATTATAAAAATAAAAGATAAAATAATAATTAAAAGATAAATCCAACTAAAGATGCTCCAAGAGTGAGGTGAGATCCGGATTGCCTGGCGCGAAATGCCAGCTTTGGCGTTTAGCGCCCTTGAGGGCAGAAACGCTTCTGGTCTCACTAAGTTGCTGGTGCTAAACACCAACTTGGCGTTTAGCACCCTAGTGGACAGCTCCAATTCTTCTCGTTCTTGCTCAAAACTCTGCCAAACTGATCCGAATTTCACCTGAAAGAATTAAAACACCAAAACAACTCAAAGTAGCATTCAAAGAAGATTTTAATACTAAAATATACTTATACTCACTAAATTCTACTTTATTTTAACTAGAAAATAAGAGGAAAATACGGGAAAGGTGCTCATGCATCAGTGGTAGGGCACGTTACCTCCCCGGAAATTCCCCCAATGAGATGGAAAATGAATGATTATGCTTATATGCATAGACTCTTGGAGATGCCCGCATGAAGGAAGTATCCAGGGTTAGCTACTGGAAATGTCGGTTGTATCACCCTAATTACCCTAAGCCTTACCTCTAGCTGTAAAGCAAAGGTTAATTAGAGGTTACAACATTCCTAAGGCTTATACATATTTATATATAGAAGGGAATATTATATTCTAGAAGCCTGATGAAGGATTAAGCTCAAAGACAAAATTACAAAAGCGTGAAATGTTCACATGAAGCTAATGCATAAGATACAAGGTATAGGTATAAGAGAATAAAACATATATAAATATAAGAATATAATAATCATAGAGAACTAGCCGCAGCTTGCGGAGTTTAAACCGACTAGTTACAAATAGAAAGATACAAAGTTTTAGAATTAAAACAGCTTATACAACCTATCTCTCAAATAAGCCTCTAAGGCCATAAAGATATATACAAAAGGTGACAAAATACTATGACGAAAGTAAAACAGAAATAAACAAGGAACGAACCATACTCCGCTCTGTCCCCATGTTCGCAATCTCACCGAAGTAGATTACGACCTGCATCTGAAAAACAACAACAAAGTATGGAATGAGAACCAGTGGTTCTCAATACGTTATCAATGCCCAATGATGTAATATGTAAGGCTCCGGGACGCCGAAGGCAATCCTAGAACTTCACATCACATACGGATATTCAAGCTTAGAACATAAATAAATAAATGTATAAAGAACTTAAACCATAAACCGGGTTATCTAAACTTAGGGAAATTCTAACTAATACTAATCACACCGCTGTATCCCACAGCCTTCGCCAACCTAACCTCCATGCGATCCCATCACCACCGCCTACCTAACCTCCTCAGCACCAGACAAACACAAGATAAATGCAAGCAAGTAAAACACAAATAGTATTCATTTACAGCAAGTCATTCAAGAAACAAGTAGACATGTTATACAATTAGGCAAACTCAAGTAAACAAAGCAAGCAAGCACATAGAAGATGCACATGATGAATGTCTGTCCTATTGGCTGTGATATCACATGTCAGTTATCGCCAAACACGACAGAAAATCCGGTCGACAATTAGTCTCTCTATTGCGCATAAGGAGGAATAATTCCAAGGGATGAGTGCCCTACCACCTTCTCCTTTTAGAGGAAAATATTCCGAGGGAGCGTGCCCTACCACCTTCCTCTGGTTGCTGTATAATTTCGTGGGTTAGTGCCCTACCACCTTGCAATAAGAGAGAAATCGTATTTTCAGGAGGAATAATTCTGAGGGATGAGTGCCCTACCACCTTCTCCTTTCAAAGGAAAATATTCCGAGGGAGCGTGCCCTACCACCTTCCTCTGGTTGCGAGAAATATGAGTGAGTGAGAAGCCTAGCTTCAACTCTCACATTCAAACGTAGGCGGGAGACTGCCATAACCCCTACGACGGATAACAATGCATATCGTAATCACGTATTCAATCTTAGAGGCCACTCCTCTAAACACACTTCCACTCATACTCATCACAACAATCATCAATTCATAAGTTCCATTCCTAATTCCTTAGTTCATCAGATCCTCAATTCCAATACCATCCTCCTTTCTCATCTACCATACCCATCATCAATACACCAGAAACCTACACCCCCGTTTACTAACTTTCTAATGTAAAACCCAAATTAAACCTCCTAGGACCTTTCCCTTATTCTGATACCCAAAAATAATCCCAAAAGTCTTAAAATGGTGTCACAGAAGCTTACAAGCTTGTTGGGAAGGTGAAATAGTTGAAAAAAAAGTTTAAGTTTGAGAAACAGAGCATGTGCGTACACATAGGAGTGTTCGTGCGCACGCCCAGAAAGTTTCAAAACGTGTGCGTACGCACACCCTGTGCGTACGCACAGGTACCAAAATTCACAATGTCTGTTCACTCGCACAACCTGTGCTAGCACCCGCAACAGACTGACCTTCCCAACGTGTGCGTGCGCACAAGGCTGTGCGTACGCACATACCAGAAATCACAAAATTCTGCAACTCTGGAGAATTTTAGATTTCGACACCAAACTTTGAATGATCATAATTTCCTCTAAAAAATTCCAATTTTTACAAACTTTATATCAAATCGAAGGGGTTTCAATAATATTTAATTCTAAACCAAATTCAAAAAATTTTGAAAACCGAGGCAACAGTTATGATCAGACAAAGTTCACTGAAAATCCATTTTTACCCAAAACCTCATAACCTCAATTTTAACCAACTCTCAATCCAAAATCACTTATCTCACATTCAAAATAGTCCCAAGGTACCTAAACCATATTCATATACCTTTCCTTCAATCCATAACTTTGCAACACATAAAGATCATCAATTCTCACTATCAAATACCTAATAATACCCTTACTAACCATCATCATCATCATGAATTTCAACATCAATCTCCAACATCATACTATCAACATCAATATAGCCATTTATCAATCATTCCAATTCATCAATACCATTTCTACAACTCATCATCAAATATCAACAATACCAACAACTCTTAACAATATTACACATCAATAATAATCCACCCCCTTACCATAACATCAACCACAAGATTTAATATCCAAAAATCATCATCAACATACATCATTACACATCATAATCATCAATATCCTTTATTCCAAACCACCACAATATTTTACATTAACTCATTACCTTAATTTCTCTTAATTCTCATTATTCACCAATATAACTAATCACCATAAATACTCATCAATACCCATAATTCCCAACAAATACCATCAACCACACTAATCCAATACAATCAACAAATACATCAATAATTAATATTATTTAACAACATCAACAATATTTCTCATCCAAAATCATCACACTTCATACTCCCAACACATACATTCTTCTCAATCTCATCATATATATATATATATATATCACAAATAACCATATATCCAATTCAATCCTATCCTATGGGCCTCTAGCCTAAGTGTCCATAAACATTACATATTACATAAAGGAAACTAAAACCATACCTTGGCTGATTCTTAAACGCACCAAACGCTAAAACAAAGCCACCAAACTTGATCCAAAGCCTCAACCAACTCCAACCAACACCAAAGCTCAAACTAACAACACATATATTACCAAAATCAAAACCTAAGATACACAAAACAACTAAATACAAGGGTTTAGTGAAACCTTACCATACCCAACGAGACTAGGGGTAAAATCCAATAATTACCCGCTACTATATAGAGATCACCTAAACAAGCAAAACCACAAAATCTACTCAAAAACCAAATATAAAAACGCGCAGAATCTAGGGATGGAAACTGGGGATGGAGTTTCGAGTTCTTACTATAAAAACTTAGATAGAATGGAAGAGCTTGTCGAGAGCTTCGCGTGGCCGCAAACGACTCGTCAATCGGAGCTCCAGATCAAAAGTTATGGCTTCCGGAAGGTGATGATGAATAGTACCACCACCTCCCCTCTCTCAATCCGCATGGCTCTCTTTGTGGAGGGTGAGAAATGAGTTCAAAGCTCATTTAATGAGCTTATATATGTTGGACCTTGGACCCGGTTTGGACCCGGCCCAACCCGTTAGCGTTTTTTGTTCGTTTGGCCCACTTTGGGCCAAAACCTTTAAGATTAGTGCCCGGTTTTAAATTCTAAAATTATTTTTGTCCTTTCAAAACAATAAACCAATTTTCTAAATCTTATTTTTCTCAAAACACAGTACCGGACAAGCTTGAACCGGTTCGACCAGTTCGGCTGCCGATTCTCGGTTTTTCGCAGAAAATACATTTTCTGACTCAGAAAATTCATTAAAATCAAATTTCACCTGTATATCTTCAAATTAAAACTTCTAAATTTTGAATCCATCTCGGGCACTTAAAATTATTATTTTATCAAAACAGTTTTACGTGAAAAACCCCGATTTTTACATTCTCCCCTCCTAATAAAATTTTCGCCCTCGAAAATTCGTATCACGCTATATATCCCTATCAAAGCGTCCTACCATGCCGATGTTCCCTTTTTTCTTCCGCTGCGTCACTCTGATTATCGTCGTTAAGGATCTGAAATTTTCTTTACGATAAATACCGATTTTTGTAACATTTTCCAAAATCTTCAAAACAAGATCAATATCAAACCTTTTTCAAAAGATATCAAAAATCATTTATTCTTAAATCAATTAATTTAAACCACAATTTTCTTAAATTCATTTAAAATTCTTAAATCATAATTTCAAGTTGAATCCCTTTTTGATAAGATAAAATATTAAACCAAAATTACAAATCAAGAAAATCTTAAAACTCACATTTTCTGTAAACCATATTATTTAAATTAAGAGTTTCGATTTAGTTTCAAAAGCAAAACATTTAAACCAAAAGTTACAAACCAATTTTCAAAATCATTTTAAACTTTAAAACTCTTTCAACAAGATTGAAGACCATACCAGTGAGAAGTTGAAAATCTTAATTAAAAATCGCAAAAGTGTCAATCGTTACTTCCGTTGCCACAAGTGTAAGCCATACCCGTCAGTCGATATGCCGCAACTCCACGAACAGACTTTTCCGGAATATGCTGAGCTCGTAACGCAGAGGCTAAGATAGCCATCCTCATTACCTCTCTGTTTAACGTGATCGACCTCATCCGTGAGTTGCCCTTCGGATTTCCCTTCTACACCAAACAATCGATACCGAGGTGATCAGTCTCAATATCTCAAGCCTAGTGCTTCAATTATCCCTAAAGGCACTCACAAACAAGCATGTTATGATATATCAAGTAGATAACCTAAATAGCATGAAAGAAAAATGACCCAGAGTGTGCAATGAAGCACAATCGGTCCATCCCACAGGCTCACGAGGACGAACCGCTCCATTAAGGCTAGAGTCAGAGAAGCAACACTCTCTGATCCGGAAGATCCGACCTTATCTGTGGCGTTTTGAGTAAGATCGCGTAGGGGAGTGGATTGCTTAGAGCTTCATCTTCGGCTGCAGTGAGAAGCCATGAGTCACTTGATGAGAGGACTTGAGTTACTCGGATATGGTGGACTGTTGTGGTTTAGAAGGGATTAACTTGATGAGAGGGCATGAGTTAGTCACTTACGGCTGCCATTGAATGAATCATTCGTTATTGAAGTAGACAGTAAGAAATGTCAATCCGGAAACAATACGTATCTCCGAAGCCTTAACTGTATCTTTATCATTGTTTTCGCATAAATCTGGTATTTTGTTCTTTACTATTTCGTTTATGCTTTCAAACAAACAACCATATTTTCTAATCGCCTGACTAAGATTTACAAGATAGCCATTGCTTGCTCAATCCGACAATCTCCGTGGGATTCGACCATCTTTTCACCTTTATATTTTCAAATCAAAACTTCTAAATTTTGAATCTACTCCGGGCACTTAAAAATTATTTTATTAAAACGGTTCTACGTGAAAAACCCCGGTTCTTACATTCTCCTTTCCTAATAAAATTTTCGCCCTCGAAAATTTGAATCACGCGATGTATTCTCCTCAAAACATCCTACTGTGTCGATGTTCCCTTTCGACTTCTGCTGCATCACTCTGATTATCGTCATTAAGAATCCGAAAACCCTTAAACCAAAGACCTCTTTTGTAACATTTTGCAAAGTTTTGAAAACAAGATCAATCTAAACCAGTTCATTGTGAAAGATTTTTCAAAAAGGATCAAAAAGTCATTTGTTCTTAAGTCAAAATCTTGCAACTTGAATCCCTTTTTGTTAAGTTAAGCTTGAAATCAAATTCACAATTGAATAAAATCAGAGACTCAGTCTTCTTTTAAACCATAGCATTTAAACCAAGAGTTCCGTCCATCTTGCAAGACCAAATCATTTAAACCAAAGTTCCAAACTAAATTTCAAAATCATTTTAACCTTTAAAACTTTTTCAACAGGATTCAAGACCATACTAGTTAGAAACTGAAAATCTTAAGTAAAAACCACAAAAGAAACAGTCGGCTGTTTTGTTGCCACCAGTGTTGAGCCTCACCCGTCAATTGATATGTCGCAACTCCACGAACGGGTATTCCGGAACATGTTGAGCTCGTAATGCATAGGGTAGGTTAGCCATCCTCAGTACCTCTCCGTTAACGTGATTGACCTCATCCATGAGTTGCCATTCGGGTTTCTTTTCCACACCAAACAATCGATATATAGGTGATCAGTCTCAATACCTCAAGCCTAGTGCTTCAATTATCCCCAAAGGTACTCACAAACAAGCATGCTATGATATATCAAGTAGATATCCTAAATAGCATGAAAGAAAAATGATCCAGAGTATGCAATGAAGCACAATCGGTCCATCCCTCAGGCTCACGAGGACGAACCGCTCTGATACCACTAAATGTAACACCCCAATTACCCTAACCTTACCTCAAAGCAAAAAGCAAAGGTTAATTAGAAGTTACGACAGTCCTAAGGCTTATACATATTTATATATAGAAAGGAATATTATATTCTAGATGAAGGATTAACGCTCTGATACCACTAAATGTAACACCCCAATTACCCTAACCTTACCTCTAGCCGTAAAGCAAAGGTTAATTAGAAGTTACGACAGTCCTAAGGCTTATACATATTTATATATAGAAAGGAATATTATATTCTAGAAGCCTGATGAAGGATTAAACTCAAAGACAGAATTACAAAAGCGTGAAACGTTCACACGAAGCTAATGCATAAGATACAAGGTATAGGTATAAGAGAATAAAACATGTATAAATATAAGAATATAATAATCATAGAGAACTAGCCACAGCTTGTGGAGTTTAAGCCGACTAGTTACAAATAGAAAGATACAGAGTTTTAGAATTAAAACAGCTTATACAACCTATCTCTCAAATAAGCCTCTAAGGCCATAAATATATATATACAAAAGGTGAGAGAATGCTATGACGAAAGTAAAACAGAAATAAACAAGGAACGATACTCTGCTCTGTCACCATGTCTGCAATCTCACCGAAGTAGATTACGACCTGCATCTGAAAAATAATAACAAAGTATGGAATGAGAACCGGTGGTTCTCAGTATGGTAACAGTGCCAATGATGTAAGATGTAAGGCTCCGGGACGCCGAAGGCAATCCTAGAACTTCACATCACATACGGATATTCAAGCTTAGAACATAAATAAATAAATGTATAAAGAACTTAAACCATAAACCGGGTTATCTAAACTTAGGAGAATTCTAACTAATACTAATCACACCGCTATATCCCACAGCCTTTGCCAACCTAACCTCCGTGCGATCCCATTGCCACCGCCTACCTAACCTCCTCAGCACCAGACAAACACAAGATAAATGCAAGCAAGTAAAACATAAATAGTATTCATTTACAGCAAGTAATTCAAGACGCAAGTAGACATGTTATACAATTAGGCAAACTCAAGTAAACAAAGCAAGCAAGCACATAGAAGATGCACATGATAAATGTCTGTCCTATTGGCTGTGATATCACATGTCAGTTATCGCCAAACCCGACAGAAAATTCGGTCGACAACTCCCGAATTAGTCTCTCTTTTGTGCATAAGGAGGAATAATTCCGAGGCATGACTTCCCTACCACCTTCTCCTTTAAGAGGGAAATATTCCGAGGGAGCATGCCGTACCACCTTCCTCTGGTTGCCGTATGATTCCGTGGGTTACTGCCCTACCACCTTGCAATCAGAGAGAAATCGCATTTTCAGGAGGAATAGTTATGAGGGATGAGTGCCCTACCACCTTCTCCTTTCAAAGGGAAATATTCCGAGGGAGCGTGCCCTACCACCTTCCTCTGGTTGCGAGAAATATGAGTGAGTGAGAAGCCCAGCTTCAACTCTCACATCCGAACATAGGCGGGAGACTGCCACAGCCCCGACGATGGATAACAATGCATATCGTAATCACGTATTCAATCTTAGAGGCCACTCCTCTAAACACACTTCCACTCATACTCATCACAACAATCATCAATTCATAAGTTCCATTCCTAATTCTTTAGTTCATCAGATCTTCAATTCCAATACCATCCTCCTTTTTCATCTACCATACCCATCCTCAGTACACCAGAAACCTACCCCTTCGTTTACTAAATTTCTAATGTAAAACCCAAATTAAACCTCCTAGGACCTTTCCATTATTCTAATACCCAAAAATAAGCCCAAAAGTCTTAAAATGGTGTCACTGAAGCTTACAAGATTGTTGGGAAGGTGAAATAGTTGAAAACAAAGTTTAAGTTTGAGACACAAGGCATTTGCGTATGCACAGAAGTGTGCGTGCGCATGCCCAGAAAGTTTCAAAACGTGTGCGTACACACAGGGGTGTGCGTATGCACAGGTACCAAAATTCACAATGTCTGTTCACTCACACAACCTGTGGTAGCACCCGCAACAGACTGACCTTCCCAACGTGTGCGTGCGCACAGCCTTGTGCGCACGCACAGGTTGTATAACTTCTTTGGTGTGTACGTGCGCACAAGGCTGTGCGTACGCACATACCAGAAATCACAAAATTCTGCAACTCTGCAAAATTTTAGATTTTGACAACAATCTTTGAATGATCATAACTTCCTCTACAAAATTCCAATTTTTACAAACTTTATATCAAATCGAAGGATTTTCAATAATCTTTAATTATAAACCAAATTCAACAAATTTTGAAAACCGAGGCAATAGTTATGATCAGACAATGTTCACCGAAAATCTATTTTTACCCAAAACCTCATAACCTCAATTTTAACCAACTCTCAATCCAAAATCACTTATCCCACATACAAAATAGTCCTAAGGTACCTAAACCATATTCATAAACCTTTTCTTCAATCCATAACTTAGCAACACATAAAGATCATCAATTCTCACTATCAAATACCTAATAATACCCTTACTAACCATCATCATCATCAATTTCAACATCAATATCCAACATCATACTATCAACATCAATATAGCCATTTATCAATCATTCCAATTTATCAATACCATTTCCACAACTCATCATCAAATATCAACAATACCAACAACTCTCAACAATATTACACATCAACAATAATCCATCCACCTTAATATAACATCAACCACAAGATTCAATATCCAAAAATCATTATCAATATACATTATCACACATCATAATCATCAATATCCTTTATTCCAAACCACCACAACATTTTACATTAACTCATTACCTTAATTTCTCATAATCCCCATTATTCACTGATAAACCACTATTTCATGGTTTATCTTGTACTCAATTGAGGGGTTTTTATCAACTCTTTACCCACTTATTCATACTATTTGCATGAGTTTACATTTGCCTTCCTAATTATGTGCTTTGATTGAAAACATGCTTCTTTGGCCTTATATTTGCTAATATTAATCCTCTCTTATCACCATTAGATGCCTTGATATGTGTGTTAAGTGATTTCAGAGATTACAGGGCAGGAATGACTCAAAGGATGGAAAGGAAGCATGCAAAAGTGGAAGGAATACAAGAAGTTGGAGAAATTGCTAAGCTGTCCAGCCTGACCTCTTCGCACTCAAATGGCTATGACTTTAGCTACAGAGGTCCAAATGATGCGGTTCTAGTTGCGTTGGAAATCTAACGTTCGGGGCTTCGATTTGATATATAATATACCATAGTTGCCCTGACGATAGGTGACACGACCGCGTGATCCATGCGGACGCGTCGCAGTGACGAAAAATCAGCATGTTTGAATTCGCAACCAGTGAATTCTGGGCTGTTTCTGACCCAGTTTGCGGCCCAGAAAACATAGATTAGAGGCTATAAAGTGGGAGAATGTATCCATTCATAAAGATAAGCTTTCACATTCACAATTTTAGGAGTAGATGTAGTTTTTAGAGAGAGAGGTTCTCTCCTCTCTATTAGGATCTAGTTTTAGGATTTAGGATTTCTCTTAGTTTTAGGAGTGACTCTCAATCCCAGGTTCAATGTTCCTTTTATTTACTTTTCCAATTTAATTTATGAATATCCATGTTAAATTTGAATATTTTATTTAATATAATTTGAGGTATTTCAGACTTATGATTGCTTTCTTTAATTTATTAATGTTCTCCATTTATCCAAATTATTTTCATTCAAAT
>NC_029788.2:104778352-104812539 GCF_000816755.2 Arachis ipaensis
TTTTATTTATTATATAAATAATTTGGATTTTTCCCTTTTGGCTTTGGTTGAGTCATTGGAGACTCTTGAGTTATCAAACTCATTGTTAATTAAAAATTGGAATTCTTCAAGAATTAATTCGAGTTCCACTAACTCTAACTTTTCCCAAGGAAAGACTAGGACTTGAGGAATCAGAATTAATTCATCCACTTAACTTACCTTCATAGTTAGAGGTTAACAAAGTGGGAGAAAAATCCAATTCTCATTATAATTGATAAGGATAACCAGGATAGGACTTTCAGTTTTCATACCTTGCCAAGAGTTTTATTATCTATTTAATTTAATACAATTTATTTTCTTGTCATTTACTATTCTCGCTTTTTATCTTATACATTAAAAACCCCCAATTTACAAACTCATAACCAATAATAAGAACACCTCCCTGCAATTCCTTGAGAAGACGACCCGATGTTTAAATACTTCGGTTATCAATTTATTTAGGGGTTTGTTACTTGTGACAACCAAAACGTTTGTATGAAAGGACTTTTGAAGGTTTAGAAACTATACTTGCAACGAGGATTTATCCGCAAATTTCTAGACCATGCAAAAGTTCCTCTCATCAAAATGGCACCATTGCCGGGGAATTGCAAACGTGTGCCTTATTATTGGTTAATGTAAATATTTTCTTTTTACTTGTTTATTTGTTTTTATTTTTGTTTTTATTTTTGCTTTTTCGTAAATTAAGAGGTTATTGGTTTTTATTTGGTTATTAAAAACTTTTCAAAAAAAAATTTTTTTGGTGTTCATCTTGATCTTCAAGTTGTTCTTCGTGTTCATCTTGACCTTCAAGTTGTTCTTAGTTGTTTTCTTTGTTTTGATCTAAAAATTTTAAGTTTGGTGTCATTTTATTGTTTTCTCTTTCCTCATTAAATTCAAAAATTCAAAATTTAAAACTCAAATTTCAATTTTCAATTTTCAATTTTCAAATTTCAAATTCAAAAATTTAAAATTCAAAATCTCAAATTTCAAAATTTAAAATTTCAAAATTTAAATCTTTTTCAAAAAATCATATCTTTTTCAAAATCTTATCTTATCTTATTTCAAAAATCAAATTTTCAAAATTCAAATTTAAAAATTTTCAAATTTCAAATTTCAGGTTTCAAAATTCAAATTTCAAAAATTTAAAATTCAAATTCAAAATTTAAATAACCTTTTAATTTAAAATTGTTTTTATTTTTATTTTTAATTTTTATTTTGATACTATGAACTCTCACCCCTTTGGCTATGAATCTGGTTACAATTATGTTGCAGGAAGAAAAAATTACAATGAGAACAGGCATCAAGGTTGGAACAATCAAAGATGAGAGGAGCCACAAGGATTTGATCAACCCTCATGGCAACAACCACCTCCATATGACCCTAACCCGTATCCACCATACTAACCACCTTATGAGCCAAATGAACCCTCCTATCCACCCCAACCCTCCATGGAGAAAGCACTTACTGATCTAAACTCTACTATACAAGCTCTCGTCGCCCAAATTAGACCACCAAATACCTTCAACAATCAACCCTCAAGCTCTAGTGCACTTCCTTTTCAACCACAGAATGATCTCTCCATCCCATCACCACCATCCATGGAAGAGCACCCACATCCATCAATCCAAGAGCAACATGATCTCAATGATGCTATTGACATGGAACAAGAGAGAAGGGATCATTGATGAGCGGATAATTTATACGCTTTTTGGCATTATTTTTAGTATATTTTTAGTACATTTTAGTTAGTTTTGATTATGTTTTTATTAGTTTTTAAATAAAAATCACTTTTCTGAGCTTTACTATGAGTTTGTGTGTTTTTCTGTGATTTCAGGTATTTTCTGGCTGAAATTGAGGGACCTGAGCAAAAATCTGATTCAGAGGCTGAAAAAGGACTGCAGATGCTGTTGGATTCTGACCTCCCTGCACTCAAAGTGGATTTTCTGGAGCTACAGAAGCCCAATTGGCGCGCTCTCAATTGCGTTGGAAAGTAGACATCCTGGGCTTTCCAGCAATGTATAATAGTCCATACTTTGCTCGAGATTTGATGGCCCAAATAGGCGTTCCAATTCAGCTCAAGAATTCTGGCGTTTAACTCCAGAACTGGCACAAAAGCTGGAGTTAAACGCCCAAACTGGCATAAAAACTGGCGTTTAACTCCAAGAAATGTCTCTACACATGAAAGCTTCAATGCTCAACCCAAGCACACACCAAGTGGGCCTCGGAAGTGAAATTTTACAATAAATACCCTAGCTTACTCATTTTCTGTAACCCTAGGTCACTAGTTTACTATAAATACTACTTTCAGTGATTCATATTGTACCTCATGACACTTTACACGTTTCTTGTTGTATTCTCTATGGCATGAGTCTCTAAACCCTATTGTTGGGGGTGAGGAGCTCTGCTGTTCTTCATGAATTAATGCAATTACTACTGTTTTCCATTCTATTACGCTTGCTTCCATTCTAAGATATTCATTCGCACTTCAACTTGATGAATGTGATGATCCGTGACACTCATCATGATTCTCACCTATAAACGCGTGCCTGACAACCACCTCCGTTCTACCTTAGATTGAATGCATATCTCTTAGCCTCATGATTCAAATCAGAGTCTTCATGGTATAAGCTAGAATCATTGGCGGTCATTCCTGAGATCCGGAACGTCTAAACCTTGTGTGTGGTATTCTGAGTAGGATCTAGGAAGGGATGACTGTGACGAGCTTCAAACTCGCGAGTGTTGGGTGTAGTGACAGACGCAAAAGGATCAATGGATCCTATTCCGACATGATCGAGAACCGACAGATGATTAGCCGTGCGGTGACAGCGTATTTGGAACATTTTCACTGAGAGGACGGGATGTAGCCATTGACAATGGTGATGCCCAACATAAAGCTTGCCATGGAAGGAGTCTTGCGTGCATGAAGAAGAAGACAGTAGGAAAGCAAAGGTTCAGAAGACAAAGCATCTCCAAAGCCTCAACCTGTTCTTCATTACTGCATAACAAGTATTTATTTCATGTTCTTTTACTTTTTACAACTAAATCTGAGAATTACTGATATCCTAACTAAGAGTTACAAGATAACCATAGCTTGCTTCAAGCCGACAATCTCCGTGGGATCGACCCTTACTCACGTAAGGTATTACTTGGACGACCCAGTGCACTTGCTGGTTAGTTGTGCGGAGTTACAAAAGTGTGATTTTAATTTCGTGCACCAAGTTTTTGGCGCCGTTGCCGGGGATTGTTCGAGTTTGGACAACTGACGGTTTATCTTGTTGCTTAGATTAGGAATATTTTATTTTTGTTGGTTTAGAGTCTTTTATTTGAGTTTAGTTTTATATTTTAAGTTTGGTGTCAATTGCATGCTTTTATTTTCTTTTAATTTTTCGAAATTTCATGTCCTCAGTTCTTTCTTGATTTTTAAAAATTCTAAGTTTGGTGTCTTCTTTGTGTTTTCCCTTAATTTTTCGAAAATTTTTGTTTGATTCTCTAAAAATTTTATGTTTGGTGTGTTTTTGTGCTTTTATTTACTTAAAAAATCTTTTAAAAATTTGTTCTTAGTGTTCATCTTGATCTTCAAAGTGTTCTTGGTGTTCATCTTGATCTTCAAAGTTTTCTTGTTTGTTCTCTATGTTTTGATCTAAAATTTCTAAGTTTAGTGTCATTTTGTTGTTTTTCTCTTTCCTCATTAAAATTCAAAAATCAGAAAAATATCTTTTCCTTAATTTTCTCATTATTTTCAAAATTTTGCATTAAAATTAGTCAAAGATTTTCAAATCATATCTTTCTTTTTAGTCAAGTCAATATTCTAATTTCAAAAATTGATCTTTTCAAATCTTTTTCAAAAATTAAATCTTTTTAATTTTTTCAATCATACCTTTTTAATTGCTAATTTCAAAATTTTTTTAATTAATTAATTAATTTAGTTTTCAATTTGCTTTGATTTTATTTTTTTTTTAGTTTTCAAATTTCTATTTTATTTTCCTTTTATTTTATTTTATTATTTTCGGTCACTTTTAAAAAAAATAATAATAATTCATATCAATTCCCTTTTCTCCATCATGGACATAAGTGGAAGTGAACAGTCCAGAAGGACTCTGGGGTCATATGCTAACCCCATTACAGCTGCATATGGGAGTAGCATCTGTATACCTCCCATCAAAGCAGGCAGCTTTGAGCTAAATCCTCAGCTCATTATCATGGTGCAGCAAAATTGCCAGTATTCCGGTCTTCCACAGGAAGAACCTACTGAGTTTCTGGCAAGTTCTTACAAATTGCTGACACAGTACGTGATAAAGAAGTGGATCAGGACGTCTACAGATTATTATTGTTTCCATTTGCTATAAAAGATCAAGCTAAGAGGTGGTTAAATAACCAACCCACATCAAGCATAAAAACATGGAGGCAATTAACAGACAAATTCCTGAATCAATTTTACCCTCCAAGAAGGATGACACAGCTAAGGCTGGACATCCAAGGCTTTAAACAAGAGGATCATGAATCCCTTTATAATGCCTGGGAGAGGTACAGAGGGATGCTGAGAAAATGCCCTTTTGAAATGTTTTCAGAGTGGGTACAGTTAGACATCTTTTACTATGGGCTTACAGAAAAAGTTCAGATGTCCCTAGACCACTCAGCTGGTGGACCTATACACATGAGAAAAACAATTGAAGAGGCTTAAGAACTCATAGATACAGTTGCTAGAAATCAACATCTGTACTCAAACAGTGAGTCCTCCATAAAAGAAGAGGCTATGGCAGTAACTACTGATCCCAATCCTAAAGAACAGATTATGGAACTTAATCAGTAATTACTCCTTATGACAAAACAATTAGCAGAATTCAAAGAGATGCTCCAAGATACTAAAAATGCTAACAAGAATATAGAAGCACAATTGAATCAGACAAGACAGCAGCTATCTAAACAGATAACAGAAGAATGCCAAGCTGTCCAACTAAGGAGCGGGAAGACATTGAATAACTCAGCTTAAAGTAGCAAAAAGTCAAGAAAGGAACAAATGACAGAGGATGACCAAACCACTGTCCAAAATCCCTCTGAGGACATCAAGAGCCCAGAGAGGAATAACTCTGGCGTTCAAACGCCAGAAAAGAGGGAAAAGTTGGCGTTAAACGCCCATTCCTTGTCCAGTTCTGGCGTTCAAATGCCATAAAAGGGTGGGAAGCTGGCGTTAAACGCCCATCCAGCACCCAATCCTGGCGTTCAAACGCCAATGATGGATCAGACACCTGCAAGTGCTGATAGCAACCCCTCTAAGAAGACTTCTCCAACCACTTCTGTAGGGAATAAACCTGCAGTAACTAAGGTTGAAGAATATAAAGCCAAGATGCCTTACCCTCAGAAACTCTGCCAAGCGGAACAGGATAAACAGTTTGCCCGTTTTGCAGACTATCTCAGGACTCTTGAAATAAAGATTCCATTTACAGAGGCACTTGAGCAAATACCCTCTTATGCTAAGTTCATGAAAGAGATCTTAAGTCATAAGAAGGATTGGAGAGAAACTGAAAAAGTGTTTCTCACTGAAGAATGCAGTGCAGTCATTCTGAAAAGCTTACCAGAGAAGCTTCAAGATCCAAGAAGCTTTATGATACCATGCACATTAGAGGGTGCCTGTACCAAGACAGCCCTATGTGACCTTGGAGCAAGTATCAATCTAATACCTGCATCCACTATCAGAAAGCTTGGGTTGACTGAAGAAGTCAAACCAACCCGGATATGTCTTCAACTTGCTGATGGCTCCATTAAATATTCATCAGGCATCATTAAAGACATGATTGTCAAGGTTGGGCCATTTGCCTTTCCCACTGACTTTGTAGTGCTGGAAATTGAGGAGCACAATAGTGCAACTCTCATTCTAGGAAGACCTTTCCTAGCAACTGGACGAACTCTTATTGATGTACAAAAAGGGGAAGTGACCCTGAGAGTCAATGAGGATGAGTTCAAGTTAAATGCTGTCAAAGCTAATTCAAGTGCTAAGGACACACAAGACAGCTCTTGGGTGGTCCATAAGTGACCTTAAGGGCATTAGCCCAGCAAGATGTATGTACAAGATCCTATTAGAGGATGACGCTAAGCCAGTGGTTCAACCACAGAGGCGGCTAAATCCAGCCATGAAGGAAGTGGTGCAGAAAGAGGTCACTAAGTTACTAGAGGCTGGGATTATTTATCCTATTTCTGATAGCCCCTGGGTGAGCCCTGTCCAAGTTGTCCCCAAGAAGGGAGGCATGACAGTGGTCCATAATGAAAAGAATGAACTGGTTCCCACAAGAATAGTCACAGGGTGGCGTATGTGTATTGATTACAGAAGGCTCAATACAGCCACCAGAAATGATCATTTTCCTTTACCATTCATAGACCAAATGCTAGAAAGACTAGCAGGTCATGAATACTACTGCTTTTTGGATGGCTATTCAGGCTACAACCAAATTGCAGTAGATCCTCAAGACCAAGAGAAAACAGCATTCACATGTCCATCTGGAGTATTTGCTTACAGAAGAATGCCTTTTGGTCTCTGCAATGCACCTGCAACCTTTCAGAGGTGCATGCTCTCTATTTTCTCTGATATGGTAGAGAAATTCTTGGAAGTCTTCATGGATGACTTCTCAGTATTTGGAGACTCATTCAGCTCCTGTCTTGATCATCTAGCACTTGTCCTGAAAAGATGCCAAGAAACTAACCTGGTCTTGAACTGGGAAAAATGTCACTTTATGGTGACTGAAGGAATTGTCCTTGGGCACAAAATTTCAAGCAAGGGAATAGAGGTAGATCAAGCCAAGGTAGAGGTAATTGAAAAATTACCACCACCTGCCAATGTAAAGGCAATCAGAAGCTTTCTGGGGCATGCAGGATTATATAGAAGGTTCATAAAGGACTTTTCAAAAATTGCAAAACTTCTGAGCAACCTGCTAGCTGCTGACACGCCATTTGTGTTTGACACAGAGTGTCTGCAGGCATTTGAAACCCTGAAGGCCAAGCTGGTCACAGCACCAGTCATTTCTGCACCTGACTGGACATTACCATTCGAATTAATATGTGACGCCAGTGACCATGCCATTGGTGCAGTGTTGGGACAAAGGCATAACAAGCTTCTGCACGTCATTTACTATGCCAGTCGTGTTCTAAATGACACACAGAAAAACTACACAACCACAGAAAAAGAGCTGCTTGCAGTGGTTTATGCCATTGACAAGTTTAGATCCTATTTAGTAGGATCAAAAGTGATTGTGTACACTAACCATGCTGCTCTTAAATATCTACTCACAAAGCAGGATTCAAAGCCCAGGCTCATAAGATGGGTGTTGCTTCTGCAAGAGTTTGATATAGAAATAAGAGACAGAAAAGGGACAGAGAACCAAGTAGCTGATCACCTGTCCCAGTTAGAACCAGTGGCTGAGGCGTCCCTCCCTTCCACTGAGATCTCTGAGACCTTTCCGGATGAGCAACTCTTTGCCATTCAGGAAGCACCATGGTTTGCAGACATTGCAAATTATAAAGCGGTGAGGTTCATACCCCAGGAGTACAGCAGGATGCAAAAGAAAAAACTAATTTCTGACGCAAAGTACTACTTATGGGATGAACCATATCTCTTTAAGAGATGCACTGACGGAATGATCCGCAGATGCGTCCCTAGAGAGGAGGCACATAAGATCCTGTGGCATTGTCATGGATCACAATACGGAGGACATTTTGGAAGTGAGCGAACAGCCACTAAAGTCCTCCAATGTGGCTTCTATTGGCCTACTCTCTATAGAGATGCCTGAGAGTTTATGCGTAACTGTGACAGTTGCTAAAGAGCTGGTAATTTACCTCATGGTTATGCCATGCCTCAACAAGGGATCTTAGAGATTGAGTTGTTTGATGTATGGGGTATAGACTTCATGGGTCCTTTCCCACCATCATACTCAAACACTTACATTCTGGTGGCAGTAGACTACATATCTAAATGGGTGGAAGCAATTGCCACACCCACTAATGATACCAAGACTGTGCTGAAGTTCCTCCAGAAACATATTTTCAGCAGATTTGGTGTTCCCAGAGTACTAATCAGTGATGGGGGAACCCATTTCTGCAATAAACAGCTTTACTCTGCTATGGTTCGATATGGAATTAGCCACAAAGTAGCAACTTCGTATCATCCATAGACAAATGGGCAGGCTGAAGTCTCTAATAGAGAACTAAAGAGAATCCTAGAACGGACTGTAATTGCCCGTAGAAAGGATTGGGCAAGGAGCTTGGATGATGCTCTGTGGGCATACAGAACAGCATTCAAGACTCCTATAGGAACCTCTCCATACCAGCTTGTGTATGGCAGGGCTTGTCATCTGCCCGTGGAACTGGAACATAAAGCCTACTGGGCAACCAGATTCCTAAACATGGATGCTAAGTTAGCTGGTGAGAAAAGATTGCTCCAGCTAAATGAGCTGGAAGAGTTCAGACTCAATGCTTTTGAAAATGCAAAAATTTATAAGGAAAAAGCAAAAAAGTGGCATGACAAGAAATTGTCATCCAGGGTCTTTGAGCCAGGACAAAAAGTTCTACTATTCAACTCTAGGCTCAGATTATTACCTGGGAAATTAAAATTCCGGTGGAGGGGACCATATGTGATTACAGGAGTGTCACCATATGGATATGTTGAGCTTCAAGATATTGATTCTGACAAAAAGTTCATTGTCAATGGACAGAGAATCAAACATTATCTTGAAAGCAATTTTGAGCAAGAATGCTCAAAACTGAGGCTTGAATAAAGCTTAGTAAGAGTCCAGCTAAAGACAATAAAGAAGCGCTTGCTGGGAGCCAACCCAGCCATTAGCAAGTTATTTATTTTAATTAATACTTGTAGAGGTTTGATATACATTTTCATCAAAGGCTAAGCATCAAAATTGAAGGAATTCACAGAGTTACAGAAAGATTCAGTACAAAAAGCAGAGAAAAGGAGCTTGCTGGCAAGAAAACGCCAGTAAGGGGGCATTTTGGGCGTTAAACGCCAGAATGGGTATCATTCTGGGCGTTTAACGCCAGTAAAGGTACGATTTTGGACGTTAAACGCCAGAATGGGTACCATTCTGGGCGTTCAACGCCAGATTTGCAGTATCCTGGGCGTTCAGCAAAACGCCCAGTGATAAAGGAGTTTCTGGCGTTTAACGCCAGCCAGGGTACCTGGCTGGGCGTTAAACGCCCATAATGGCCAACAACTGGGCGTTAAACGCCAGAATGGATACCATTCTGGGCATTTAACGCCAGATAGACAGGGGGAGGAGATTTTGTTTTCAACTTCAATTTTTTTCACATTTTCATGTTTTGACTCATAATTTTCTGCATAAACATGTTTCAAACTTTCATCGCTATGTAAAGATGCTGGGGTGAGGATGGGAGTAGATGAATTCATCCCAATTGAACACCCAATCACCAAGAAGTCAATGGAAGGACAAGTGCAAGACAACTCCATCAAAAAGAGGGCGTAGGAGTTCCTCCCAGAAATTCCTGAAATTGACTACTGGACCCGCTTAGAAGCATCTGTTACCAAGCTGCAGGAAGCTATGGAACAACTTAAGGAAGAACAGCAGAATTAAAACTGCATGCTCTGCAAGCTGCTGAAGGAACAGGAGAAGCAGGGGCATGAGCTACAGGAGCTGAAGCGCCAGAAGCTCTCCCTTGAAGGACCAAGCACCCCACAAAAAGAGGGAGCATCAACCTCTCAAAATCAAGGTTGTTGAGTCCTAACTCTGTGATAACCTTTATTATTAAGAGTCTATTTTAAGAGTTTCTACTTTTAATTTTCTATCTTCTATTATAGGTCTGCTCTTATATTTATCTTTGAGTCTTATTTTTATTCCATAATCAATAAAATTAGAGTTTATGTCTTAAAGCTATGAATGCCCTATGAATCCATCACCTTTCTTAAAAAAATTGTTTTTAACTGAAAAAGAAAAAGAAGTACATGAATTTCGAATTTTAAAGCAGTTTAATTATTTTGATGTGGTGGCAATACTCTTGTTCTCTAAATGAATGCTTGAACAGTGCATATTTTTGAATTTGATTGTTTATGAATGTTAAAATTGTTGGCTCTTGAAGGAATGAAAGAAAAAGGAGACATGTTATTTGATGATCTGAAAAATCATAAAATTGATTCTTGATGCAAGAAAAAGCAGTGAATAGAAAGCTTGCATTCTGAAAAAAAAAAGAGAGAGAAAAGCAAGCAGAAAAAGCCAATACCCCTTTAAACCAAAAGGCAAGGGTGATAAAAAGGATCCAAAGCTTTGAGCATCAGTGGATAGGAGGGCCTAAGGGAATAAAATCCTGGCCTAGGTGGCTAAACCAAGCTGTCCCTAACTATGTGCTTGTGGCGTGAAGGTGTCAAGTAAAAACTTGAGACTGAGTGGTTAAAGTCGTGGTCCAAAAGCAAAAAGAGTGTGCTTAAGAGCTCTGGACACCTCTAATTGGGGACTCTAGCAAAGCTGAGTCACAATCTGAAAAGGTTCACCCAGTTATGTGTCTATGGCATTTATGTATCCGGTGGTAATACTGGAAAACAAAGTGCTTAGGGTCACAGCCAAGACTCATAAAGTAGCTGTGTTCAAGAATCAACATAATTAACTAGGAGAATCAATAACACTATCTGGATTCTGAGTTCCTATAGAAGCCAATCATTCTGAACTTCAAAGGATAAAGTGAGATGCCAAAACTGTTCAGAGGTAAAAAGTTAAAAGCCCCGCTCATCTAATTAATACTGATCTTCATAGATGTTTTTAGAATTCATTGTATATTCTCTTCTTTTTATCCTATTTGATTTTTAGTTGCTTGGGGACAAGCAAAATTTAAGTTTGGTGTTATGATGAGCGGATAATTTATACGCTTTTTGGCATTGTTTTTAGTATGTTTTTAGTACATTTTAGTTAGTTTTTATTATGTTTTTATTAGTTTTTAAATAAAAATCACTTTTCTAGGCTTTACTATGAGTTTGTGTGTTTTTCTGTGATTTCAGGTATTTTCTGGCTGAAATTGAGGGACCTGAGCAAAAATCTGATTCAGAGGCTGAAAAAGGACTGCAGATGCTGTTGGATTCTGACCTCCCTGCACTCAAAGTGAATTTTCTGGAGCTACCGAAGCCCAAATGGTGCACTCTCAATTGCGTTGGAAAGTAGACATCCTGGGCTTTCCAGAAATATATAATAGTCCATACTTTTTTCGAGATTTGATGGCCCAAACAGGCGTTCCAATTCAAATCAAGAATTCTGGCGTTTAACTCCAGAACTGGCACAAAAGCTGGAGTTAAACGCCCAAACTGGCATAAAAATTGGCGTTTAACTCCAAGAAATGTCTCTACACATGAAAGCTTCAATGCTCAGCCCAAGCACACACCAAGTGGGCCCCGGAAGTGGAATTTTACAATAAACACCCTAGCTTACTCATTTTCTGTAACCCTAGGTCACTAGTTTACTATAAATACTACTTTCAGTGATTCATATTGTACCTCATGACACTTTACACATTTCTTGTTGTATTCTCTACGGCATGAGTCTCTAAACCCTATTGTTGGGGGTGAGGAGCTCTGCTGTTCTTCATGAATTAATGCAATTACTACTGTTTTCCATTCTATTACGCTTGCTTCCATTCTAAGATATTCATTCGCACTTCAACTTGATGAATGTGATGATCCGTGACACTCATCATCATTCTCACCTATGAACGCGTGCCTGACAACCACCTCCGTTCTACCTTAGATTGAATGCATATCTTTTAGCCTCATGATTCAAATCAGAGTCTTCGTGGTATAAGCTAGAATCATTAGCGGTCATTCCTGAAATCCGGAACGTCTAAACCTTGTCTGTGGTATTCTGAGTAGGATCTAGGAAGGGATGACTGTGACGAGCTTCAAACTCGCGAGTGTTGGGCGTAGTGACAGACGCAAAAAGATCAATGGATCCTATTCCGACATGATCAAGAACCGACAGATGATTAGCCGTGCGGTGACAGCGCATTTGGAACATTTTCACTGAGAAGACGGGATGTAGCCATTGACAACGGTGATGCCCAACATAAAGCTTGCCATGGAAGGAGTCTTGCGTGCATGAAGAAGAAGACAGTAGGAAAGCAAAGGTTCAGAAGACAAAGCATCTCCAAAGCCTCAACCTATTCTTCATTACTGCATAACAAGTATTTATTTCATGTTCTTTTACTTTTTACAACTAAATCTGAGAATTACTGATATCCTGACTAAGAGTTACAAGATAACCATAGCTTGCTTCAAGCCGACAATCTCCGTGGGATCGACCCTTACTCACGTAAGGTATTACTTGGACGACCCAGTGCACTTGCTGGTTAGTTGTGCGGAGTTACAAAAGTGTGATTGTAATTTCATGCACCAATCATCTTCGCGAATCCATACTTCATAAGGAGCTAGAGGAGGCCCTAAAGGTGAAAGTAGTAAAAACCCTTGAAGTCGAAGGAGTGGTTGAAGAATTAGTGAAGGAAGAATCAAGGGATCATCTCAAGGAAGCAGCGGATCGATTTCATGCAACTCTATATCAACTAAATCAAGCGATAAGTCAATTAGGTTCCCGACGCTCGGACACTCAAAGTGCTCCCATGGCTTCATGTGGGCAATCTAATGAAGAACATAGCATGAAGGAGATATTAGAACTCCAGTGGACAGTACGGAGCATGACTTTGTACTGGAACAAGTGGAGGAAGCTGTAATTATCGAAGAAGAAGAAGTGGTTGCAGACTTAGGAGATGCTAAACCTCCATGGGAAAGTCAGGTTGTAGAACCTCCTTCCAAGGCGATTAAAATTGATGCTGAGGAGGGTGTACAACCTCCAAGGTGTAACACCCTAACTACCAAAGCTCACGCTTCCGGCTGCGCGACTCTGATAGCTCGGACATTATGACGACACTTATATTATTTAATACTAGAATATGAGCCTGTTTAAAACTTTAAACCGTAATACCGTTCCCAAAAATACTTACGTTCGATAACGTACATCCACAAGTACCATACAACTTTCAAAAGCTCATAAAGAGTACATCCATATATATATACACATATATATATATATATAAATAATATTACAAGCATTAGACAATACAATTCCTATCCCTCTTACAGAATATCTCAAGATAAAGGCGAGGGTACAAATAATAGTCTAAAGCAATACAGAGCATTTCAACCACAACTAAATAAACTCTTCGTGACTTCTGCGCCCATATCCTGAAAGGGGAAAAATGTAGGGGGGTGAGAACATCATCCTCGAAAGGGTTCTCAGTAGTGGGTTTTTAGGAATTACTGTAATAGGATACGTGAAGATAAACCGTACCAGTGATTAATAACCGTCTTATACCTTTTTTCAAAAACAACGGTTTACAATAAAAGTAAAGTCGGAAATCTTTTCTGAAAGAGAAATCATTCAATCCAATCACCACAATCCAACAGAGTCCCAGATGCAAACACAGATAGGAAGTTCAAGCACAAACAAACAGTTATTACAAGTAGAACAGTTAGCAATTAATCACATAGGCAAACCAAGTGTAATATGCACACCCACCCAATGTCACACAAATGCATATGATGCATGCCTGTCCCTAGTGGCTGATGATATCATCTGTCGGTTACCAAGCCAACCCGACGTGTCCGGTAGCTAACTCGGACACAGTCTCTCTGTTGCGCTTTATTATCATTAGAGGGTATCTGCGCCCTGTCGCCATTAGAGGGTATCTGCGCCCTGTCGCCCTTACAACCAGAGAGAAAACACAAGCATACTCGCATACAACATTCATCTCAGCCATCCGGCTTAAATTCATAATTCATTCAATTGCATACATGCATTTATACTCAACCATGGATCACCATCCATCTCAGCCATCCGGCTCACGGTTCAATCCAGAACCAGCCAATTTATCAATAAATACAGCCCTTCGGCTTAAGTTCATAATCAGCCATACGGCTCACAACTCATTCAGCAATCAGCCATAGTTCAATAGCGTACACGCCAAATACACAAAATACACATTTTCTCACATCAGTATCCATATGTAATAATTCCAACATATAGAAATATAGTTTTTGGAAAGCGCCCCTACCTCAAAACGCAAATTCCATAACTCAAACGCATCACAGAGTCCTTTCCGCCTCGACCCGAAATCAACATACAAAATCCCGGCTACCAAAACCTCAGCTCCAAACCGTTTTCTCAGCAACCACAACGACTCTAATCGTAATATATAATAACCGATATTAACTCTCATAACAACAAATGCTACAACTCCTCAACGTATAATAGAGCAGTAACTAGAGGGCTTTCAGATCGAAACGCTTACCGAACCAAAGGAACGGCTGAACCGAAACAGCGGCGGTCTCCGAACCGGTTCGGCGGCAGCCCCAGAAGCCATCTTAGGCGGCAACGGTGATCAGACTCCGGCGACTGAAATCAATATACAGTGATTGTAACGTTTCCGAAAACTCAGGAGAAACGAAACCCAATACTTAAAACCTTACCGGCAGGATTCTCCGGTGACGGCAGAAACAGCCAGAGGCTTCGGCGATGGTCCCAGAAGTCACGGAACCACTCCCGGCTGCCAGGAACACAGAGGCGCAGCTCCCTTCTCCAGCGGCGACACCTGCGGCGGCCTGAACCCCTTTTTGCCAGCGGCGGTTTGGGCTTACCATCATCAGCAGCAGCGAGCTCAGATGGTGGCAGCGGCGTCCTTATCAGATTCCAAAACCCAGGAGCAGAGGCAGAAAGGCATCTCCTTTCTTTGATTTGCATGGCGCTGCCCTTCTCTGTACCCAGCGGCGGAGGACCTCGGCAGCAGAGAGGGAGGCAGTCACAGTGGCTCGTTGACGGCACCAGGGAGCACGATGCTGACAGCGGCGCTCGCGACGGGCTTCACGGCGAGGAGCGACCGCAGCAACTCAAGCCCCATGAAGATGGCAGCAGCGGTGGCAGTTCTCGACGACCCATCATCTGCGGCGGCGCTGGGCAGAGATGGCGACGACGCAACTGGCGGTGACGAGCTTGGACGACGACAGTAGCACGGACAGCAGAGGCGGCGCGACGAGGCTGGACCCTTCCTCCCCCTGCGCGCGCGTTCTCTCCTCCATCCCGTGGCAATGGGTCGCGGCTTCCTTTCCTACAACGTCAACACGATGGCGCGGCGGCAGTGATGCCCGCCGGCGACGTCATTCCTTTTCTCCTCTCCTCTTCCCTGCTTTTCCCCTTCCCCTTCGTTTATTTTCTTTCTTTCTTTGATTCATTCTTTCAGGAACACAGAGGAAACTCAGCGTGTGTTGCCGCTGCTGAGAGAAAGGAAATGTTGGGGGTGTGGCTAAAGGGAACCGGGTCATGGGTTAGGGTTTCATTTTCAAAAATTAGGGTTAGGGGCACTTTGGTAACTTTACTAAAATTAGGGAATAGAGTAATTGAAACCCAAATTAAATCCAACACTAGATGTATATAGAAAATACTATTTGCTCATCAATTTCACAAATTATTTTCAATAAAATGCCCAAATCTAAAAATTAGAAATAATATACTTAATTTCTTCATTTTCCAAAATAGCAGTAATAATATTTAAAATATTACTTATCTAATCCAAATCATATAAAATCCTTATTATTTCATAACTATCAACCTTATAATTTAACTATAGAAAATAATCCAATAATTATAAAAGTGGATAATAATCATAACTTATCTCAAATCCAATAAATCAAAACTTGCCTTAATTATCTTTAATAAAATAATCTCTGAAATTAAGGCTATAAATAACGGTAGGATTTGAGACTTGATCATAATAAGACTTTTCAAAATTCTGGGTCTTACACAAGGCATATCATGATTAAGAACTTGGAAGAGGTCGATCAAGAGATGGAGATTAAAGAAGAAGAAGCACAGCCTCCCATGCCCTCGGTAAGCAATGAAGAAGAGATTGAATTGGAAGAAAGCTACCAAGAGGAAGAGGTTGAAATCGAAGAATCTTGCAAAGAGGTGGAAGTTGTCAAAGAGCACAAGGGAGTGGAGCTTGGAATCACCTTTCCAAAGTTATTGGAGACCCCTCCCCCTAAGTTACCATCATCCTTCACAACATTCAAGTGGGTAAAATTCATATCCCTTAGCTTTCTAATTCCACTTGAATATGGGCTACTGAAGACGGATGGTCAACTTAGAGCTCTTTGTGGTATTAAGAGTAAGAGGATGATGGTTAGTGGTTGGAGTTTTCAAGCAAGGTTCAACATGGTTGCATACTCAAGGTTTCAATGCAAGGGTTGGTGTAAAGCTCAACTGAATGGGTTTAGGAAGTTGTTTGGACGCCTCAGTGAGAATTCTAAGGCTGAACCACCCAGATGGAATTGTGATGATCAACAAGAAGACGGGTGCAAAAGCAAGGTTTGGGATCCTGGAATCTGTTCTGACATCCAACACCCCGGGAGCCTAAGAATCTGTTTGAAGCTGCTCAAAGGCTTTACGTGCCTAGTTTGGGACCCCGGAGGCTGTTGGAATTCCAAACACTGGTGGAGATTTTTGGATGAATACAAGCATAAGCCACCATAACAGGAAGCTCATCAAATGTCCAACTTAAGGACTTTAACTAAAAGTGCTAGGTGGGAGACAACCCACCATGGTATGATCGTTCTTTTTTTCATCTTTATTTAGTTTTATTTATTTTCAAGTTTCATTTTATTTTATTATATTGAACCTGGAGTTTTGCATCACATTCATATTAACACTGCATTCTGCATCTTTTCAGATTAAAAAAAAAGCACGCATGCGACGCGGCAGCATCGCTGACGCGTCCACGTCACCAGTGCAATGGGAAGAAAAGAAAATGAACAGAAAGTTACGCAGGAGCAGGGCTGGAGGCGTGCCAATGGCACAAATCACCCCACGCGACAGCGTCATATGGGAATAATGGCCTCCCACGCGACCGCGTGCCCCACGCGGCCGCGTGACCAGGATTTCGACGTCAAAGTAGCGCACGACCGAAAGTTGTGCGAGAGTGGTGCTGGATTGGTGCTGAACGCACAATCCTTCCCACGCGGACGTATGACCGACGCGTCCGTGTCATATGCTTATACTGGCCACTCACGCGATCGCATGCCCCACGCGACCGCGTCACCCTGGATTTTGGCAATACTAAGTTTTGAACAGAGAGTTGTGCGACCGCGAGGCTGCACTCGTGCCACTAGCACAAATCGAGTCACGCGATCGCGTACCCCACGCGTCCGCGTCACCCAACCTTATCGCGCACCACGCGACCGCATCACCCACGCGACCGCGTCGCCAGCGTCGCACAACCTATCCAGATTAGTGCCAATTTTCTTATCTTTTCTTTTCTAATCCTAATTTCCTCCTTCTCTCTCCTTTCTCACTTTCTTTTTCTACTTCTCATTCTTTTTCACTTTCATTTTATTTTATTTTATTTATTTGCATACTTTCATTCATTGCATATTTTTATTTTTCTAAATTTATTATTGGTGTTCAAATATTCTTATTCAACTGTTACATCTTTTCTAGTATTTTCTTGGTGCTTAGTGACTTGTTTAATTCTGATTGGATAATATTATTTAAATCAATGCTAATTTTTATAATACTGATATTCCTTTTGCATTGACATGAACTTACATTGTCTTTCATTACCCACTCTCTTCCCCATTGTTGCAAATTTTGCACCATTGGTATGCCATGGTCTCTATTGTTTTCTCACTTACATGTTGAAGCTTCCATGTAAATGAGACCCTTTTCATTTTGTATTAACCCAACCATATTTCATTTATTTTCTTACCTCTATTATTGAGTTACCTTTCTTCCCTTTTTCTTTCAGGATGGCCACCAGAAAGAGAACCGAAAGACGTTTACATGGGGAGACAAACAAGTCCATCTGCAAAATATTTGGAGAAAAGCGTCAGTTGGAACAACCCGTCCACTTGTACATCTTAGCATGCACCGAGGACGGTGCAATTTTTAAGTGTGGGGAGGTCAATACCGACTTCCAGGGGTTAGTTACCTTCTTTTCAACACCAATATTTTCTTTGTTAATTCCTGCATTTGCATATTTAATTGCATATTTATTTGATTTTTTTGCATATTTTACCACTTGGTTGAAGTAATATTTTCTTTTTCAAGAAACCTTTTAGAGCATTTCACTAATTTAAATAAAATGTTACACTTGTTTGAAGAAATATTATACTGGAACATGGTTTAGAGCTCGAACACACAAAACCTGTGAGATTTTTTGAGCCTATTTGAATTGGTTGCATTTTATCAACCAATAATTTATTTTTGGTGTGTGTTTTTCTCTCTAAAATTGTGATCTTTGTCTTGCTTAAGTCTATATTTCCATGGTTTGATGTATGCATGCACTTACATGATTGAGGCCTTTTGTTTCACTAAGCTTACATACCCATATGGCCTTACCTTTCATTATCCTTTGCAAACCAATTTGAGCCTATTTTACCCCTTTGTTCTTTACTTTAGCACATCATTAAATCTAAGCAAAAAACAATAATGTCCTTAATTTAAATCCTTGGTTAGCTTAGACTAGTGAAAGTGCTCATGAATTAAGTGTGGGAAAAAGTGGATTTGGAAACAATTGGTTTAAGAATTGGGTATTATATATCTTTATGAAAATGTGAAAAAAAATGTTTAAGACATGATTCATGCATCCAATAATTTAATCATATGCATTGAGAAAAATAAAAGAAAAAAATATATATAAAAAAAAGTGAGAAAAAGAAAAGAAAAAAGAGCAATTAAGCAAAAAGGGGACAAAATGCCCCAAAGTAAATAGTGAAAGCAATGCATATGTACTGTACTTGAAATTAGAATGCATGAATATGAGTGTATACACTATCAGTGAGGGTTCGATGCTCAATTCCTTGTTCCCTGCTTTCATGAGCTATTTTCTTCTTGCAAGTCTATTTGTACTTCATTTTCATGATTTGAATTAGTGAAATCCAGTTCATATTTGTTCTTGGAAGATTTGTTTACTTTTAACCAAGTAGGTAGAAACATTTTGCATGTAGTTGCATTCATATAAGATAGGTTGCATTTCATATTAATCTACCATTCCTCTTCATCTTTATAGCTTCCCTTGAGCTTAGCATGAGGACATGCTATTGTTTAAGTGTGGGGAGGTTGATAAACCACTATTTTATGGTTTATCTTGTACTCAATTGAGGGGTTTTTATCAACTCTTTACCCACTTATTCATACTATTTGCATGAGTTTACATTTGCCTTCCTAATTATGTGCTTTGATTGAAAACATGCTTCTTTGGCCTTATATTTGCTAATATTAATCCTCTCTTATCACCATTAGATGCCTTGATATGTGTGTTAAGTGATTTCAGAGATTACAGGGCAGGAATGGCTCAGAGGATGGAAAGGAAGCATGCAAAAGTGGAAGGAACACAAGAAGTTGGAGAAATTGCTAAGCTGTCCAACCTGACCTCTTCGCACTCAAACGGCTATAACTTTAGCTATAGAGGTCCAAATGATGCGGTTCTAGTTGCGTTGGAAAGCTAACGTCTGGGGCTTCGATTTGATATATAATATATCATAGTTGCCCTGACGATAGGCGACGCGACCGCGTGATTCATGCGGACGCGTCGCAGTGACGAAAAATCAGCATGTTTGAATTCGCAACCAGCGAATTCTGGGCTGTTTCTGACCCAGTTTGCGGCCCAAAAAACACAGATTAGAGGCTATAAAGTGGGGGAATGTATCCATTCATAAAGATAAGCTTTCACATTCACAATTTTAGGAGTAGATGTAGTTTTTAGAGAGAGAGGTTCTCTCCTCTCTCTTAGGATTAGGATTTAGGATTTCTTTGCTTTCAGGATTGTTTCTTTTTTCCCAAGGAAAGACTAGGACTTGAGGAATCAGAATTAATTCATCCACTTAACTTACCTTCATAGTTAGAGGTTAACAAAGTGGGAGAAAAATCCAATTCTCATTATAATTGATAAGGATAACCAGGATAGGACTTTCAGTTTTCATACCTTGCCAAGAGTTTTATTATCTATTTAATTTAATACAATTTACTTTCTTGCCATTTACTATTCTCGCTTTTTATCTTATACATTAAAAACCTCCAATTTACAAACTCATAACCAATAATAAGAACACCTCCCTGCAATTCCTTGAGAAGACGACCCGAGATTTAAATACTTCGGTTATCAATTTATTTAGGGGTTTGTTACTTGTGACAACCAAAACGTTTGTATGAAAGGACTTTTGAAGGTTTAGAAACTATACTTGCAACGAGGATTTATCCGCAAATTTCTAGACCACGCAAAAGTTCCTCTCATCATTCACCAATATAACTAATCACCATAAATACTCATCAATACCCATAATTCCCAACAATCACCATCAACCACACTAATCCAATAGGGAAAGTATGAGGAGCCAATGGAATATTTATACAATTTGTACAATGGAGGTTTAGGGAGTATTAGAGATATAATCATTAGTGTTATCTTTTTCCATCGGTTGAAGCTTTTGAGATGAGTGGTATCATGACATGGTATTAGAGCTCTAGATCTGAAAGGTCAAGAGTTCGATACTTGGTGAACCCAAAAAATTAGTTTAAACTTTTGGGAAGATGTTTATTATCCCTAGTACTCGGATGGTTATTCTAGATAGTATGAAGGATGTTCATTTTGTAACTCAATAGCCCATTGTACACATTGTACAAATAGTCCATTGTCTCCCTAGCGGGACTCAATCCAATACAACCAACAAATACATCAATAATTAATATTATTTAACAACATCAACAATGTTTCTCATCCAAAATCATCACACCTCATACTCCCAACACATACATTCTTCTCAATCTCATCATCATATATATATAACAAATAACCATATATCCAATTCAATCCTATCCTATGGGCCTCTAGCCTAAGTGTCCAGAAACATTACATATTACATAAAGGAAACCAAAACTATACCTTGGCCGATTTTTAAACGTACCAAACACCAAAACGAAGCCACCAAACTTGATCCAAAGCCTCAATCAACTCCAACTAACACCAAAGCTCAAACTAACAACACATATATCACCAAAATCAAAACCTAAGATACACAAAACAACTAAAGACAAGGGTTTAGTGAAACCTTACCTTACCCAACGAGACTAGGGTTAAAATCCAACAATTACCCGCTACTAGAGATCACCTAAACAAGCAAAATCACAAAATCTACTCAAAAACCAAATATAAAAACGTGCAGAATCTAGGACTGGAAACTGGGGATGGAGTTTCGAGTTCTTACTAGAAAAACTTAGATAAAATAGAAGAGCTCGTCAAGAGCTTCGTGTAACCGCAAACGGCTCGTCAATCGGAGCTCCGGATCAAAAGTTATGGCTTCCGGAAGGTGATGATGAATAGTACCACCACCTCCCCTCTCTCAATCGGCGTGGCTCTCTTTGTGGAGGGTGAGAAATGAGTTCAAAGCTCAATTAATGAGCTTATATATGTTGGACCTTGGGCTTGGTTTGGGCTCGGTCCAACCCGTTAGCGTTTTTGGTTCGTTTGGCCCACTTTGGGCCAAAACCTTTAAGATTAGTGCCCGATTTTAAATTCTAAAATTATTTTTGTCCTTTCAAAACAATAAACCAATTTTCTAAATCTTATTTTTCTCAAAACACAGTACCGGACAGGCTTGAACCGGTTCGGCTGCCAGTTCTCGGTCTTTCGCAGAAAATACATTTTCTGACTCAGAAAAATTCATTGAAATCAAATTTCACCTTTATATCTTCAAATTAAAACTTCTAAATTTTGAATCCATCTCGAGCACTTAAAATTATTATTTTATCAAAATAGTTTTACGTGAAAAACCCCGGTTCTTACATCGGTTTTGGCTATATAACCAACAGATGAGACTCATCAGCCATAGGGCAGGCATACATCATATGCATTTGTAATGATTTGTTTGAGTGTGCATAACTTGGTTTGCTTAATTGATTTGCCATGTTTAACTGCTATTCATTCTATTTGCTGTAATTGCAAGTATATCGGGTCGTCCAAGTAATACCTCAGGTGAGTGAGGGTCGACCCCACGGAGATTGTTAGTTTGAGCAAGCAGTGGTTATCTTGCATATCTTAGTTAGACAGATAAAAAATATAGTTTGTCACAAAAAAAAAACGCATAAAACAGATAAATAAATAAAACGTTACTAGATAGGTGTGAAATCAATGGTATGAGAATGGTTGAGGCATCGAAGATGCTTTGTCTTTCTGGATTAACTTTTCTTACTGTCTTCTTCAATAACTTTCTAATTCCTTCAATGGCAGCCGTAATTGATTAACTCATGTTCTCTCATCAAGTTAACATCCTCTACTGTAGCAATCTACCATGTTGAAGTGACTCATGTGCTCCAATCAAGCCACCTCTAGGTTTTTCACTGTAGCAAAAGATGAAGCTCTAAGCAATCCGCTCCCCTTCACGATCCTACTCAAGGTGCCACAAACAAGGCAGATCTTTCGGATCAGAGAGTGTTGCTTCTCTGACTCTAGCCTTAACGCCACAGAGACCTCACTTACCCACAGTCAATGGAATTTCATGTCACGTATCCAAAGTTTCCCAGGTACTCTATTGGAATCCACAATACAATCTCTAGCTTTGGTTCAACGCTATCCGGGTCAGGACTCGCACAGAACCCAAGTAGAACAAGGGTGATTGTCACGGGTCACCCTCAATTCATAAGATGAAGAACGAGGTTGCATAAGAGAATAGAATCAGATATATTGAAATAGAACAGTAATATTATTATTCCATGAAACTCAGTAGAGCTCCTAACCTTAACCTTAGGAGGTTAGTGATTCATATTGTACAAAAGTAATGAAATCAAATAGGGGAGGAAGAAGATCAAAAGTTAAAGTCTACAAAACAAGGGTGATATCCTCCTATATATACTAATCTAATGACTAAGGATTACAAAAATATCATAGACTAGTCTTAGGGGTGCAAAAATCCACTTCTGGGGCCTACTTGGTGAGTGTTTTGGCTAAGCTTTAAGTGTCTCCACGAGCTAGTACCCCTTAGGGGCGTTGAACGCTGGCTAGAGACTCCCTTTTAGGCGTTAGATGCCAGCTGCTCCCCTGTGGGCGCTGGACGCCAGAAATGGGGCTGGTGGCTGGCGTTGAACGCCAGTTTTGGACCTTCATTTCCGAAGGAAAGTGATGAGCGGATAATTTATACGCTTTTTGGCATTGTTTGTAGGTAGTTTTTAATATGTCTTAGTCACTTTTTATTATATTTTTATTAGTTTTTAAATAAAAATCACATTTCTAGACTTTACTATGAGTTTGTGTGTTTTTCTGTAATTTCAGGTATTTTCTGGCTAAAATTGAGGGAGCTGAGCAAAAATCTGATTCAGGCTGAAAAAGGACTGCTAATGCTGTTGGATTCTGACCTCCCTACACTCAGAATGGATTTTTTGGAGCTACAGGATTCCAATTGGTGCTCTCTCAATTGCGTTGAAAAGTAGACATCCAGAAATTTTCAGTAATATATAATAGTCCATACTTTGCTCAAGGATAGATGACGTAAACTGGCGTTCAACGCCAGTTCCATGTTGCATTCTGGCGTTAAACGCCAGAAACAGGTTACAAGTTGGAGTTAAACGCCAGAAACAGGTTACAACCTGGCGTTTAACTCTAGAAACAGCCTAGGCACGTGTAAAGCTCAAGTTTCAGCCCCAGCACACACCAAGTGGTCCCCAAAAGTGAATCTCTGCACTATCTATCTTAGTTTACTCATTTTCTGTAAACCTAGGTTACTAGTTTAGAATTTAAACAACTTTTAGAGATTTATTTCGGACCTAATGACATTTTTAGATCTGAACTTTGTACTCTTTGACGGCATGAGTCTCTAAACTCCATTGTTGGGGGTGAGGAGCTCTGCTGTGTCTCGATGAATTAATACAATTATTTCTGTTTTCTATTCAAACACGCTTGTTTCTATCTAAGATGTTCATTCGCACTTCAATATGATGGATATGATGATCCGTGACACTCATCACCATTCTCAACCTATGAACGCGTGCCTGACAACCACCTCTGTTCTACCTTCGATTGAATGAGTATCTCTTGGATTCCTTAATCAGAATCTTCGTGGTATAAGCTAGAATCCATTGGCAGCATTCTTGAGAATCCGGAAAGTCTAAACCTTGTCTGTGGTATTCCGAGTAGGATTCAAGGATTGAATGACTGTGACGAGCTTCAAACTCACGAGTGCTGGGCGTAGTGACAGACGCAAAAGGATCAATGGATCCTATTCCAGCATGAGAACTGACAGATGATTAGCCGTGCGGTGACAGCGCATTTGGACCATTTTTACTGAGAGGACGGATGGTAGCAATTGACAACGGTGATCCACCAACACCCAGCTTGCCATAGGAGGAACCTTGCGTGCGTGAAGAAGATGACAGTAGGAAAGCAGAGATTCAGAAGACAAAGCATCTCCAAAACTCCAACATATTCTCCATTACTGCACAACAAGTATTTAATTCATGCTCTTTTATTTTTCGCAATCCAAACTAATAACTATAATTGATTTCCTGACTAAGAAATACAAAATAACCATAGCTTGCTTCAAGCCGACAATCTCCGTGGGATCGACCTTTACTCACGTAAGGTATTACTTGGACGACCCATTGCACTTGCTGGTTAATGGTACGAGTTGTGAAAAGTGTGATTTACAATTCATGTACCAAGTTTTTGGCGCCGTTGCCGAGGATTGTTCAAGTTTGGACAACTGACGGTTTATTTTGTTGCTTAGATTAGGAAAAAATTTTTCTTTTTGGTTTAGAGTCTTCTATTATTGTTTTTGGTTGAATTTTTTTTAAATCCTTATTTTCTCTTTTTAAATTTTTCGAAAATTTTATAAACTGATAATTGAGTTTTTCTGTTTGAGTTTAGTTTTATATTTTAAGTTTGGTGTCAATTGCATGTTTTTATTTTCTTTTAAATTTTCGAATTTGTGTTCATTGTTCTTTCTTAATCTTCAAGTTGTTCTTGTTTATTTTCCTTGTTTAATCTTTAGCTTTTCTTGTTTTGTGATTTTTCTTGTTTTTCTTGTGCATTTTCGAATTATTAGTATCCAAAAAAAATTTTAATTAAAAATAAAAATTTATACATTAAATACCTTTATTAAAACACTTTAAATTTATAGATCAATTTGCTAGAGCAGTGAGCTTATGTTCTTGGTAATTGGGAATTTTCTTTCTAAAATCTTTTCAAAAATAATTTTTCTTTGAATAAATCTTGTGCCAAACATTAAGTTTGGTGTTCTCCTGTTAACTTTTTTTTAGTTTTCAAAAATTTTATTTTGGTTTTCTAAAAATTTTAAGTTTGGTGTTCTTTCTTCATGTTCTTGTTGTTCTTGTGAGTCTTCAAAGTGTTCTTGAGTCTTCCTTGTGTTTTGATCTTAAAATTTTTAAGTTTGTAGTTCCTTGGTGTTTTTCCTCCAAAATTTTCAAAAACAAGGAGCATTAGATCTAAAAATTTTAAGTTGTGTGTCTTTTGTGTGTTTTTCTTTAAAAATATCTTCTCTAACTATTTTTGAGCAAATATTTCGAAATTTTTTCAAAAAAATTCAGATTTTTATTTTAAAATTTCTATTTTATCTTATCTTAGTTTTAAAAATTTTAAAATTCAAATTTTTTTCAAAAAAAATCATATCTTTTTCAAAATTTTATCTTATCTTATTTCAAATTTCAAATTTCAACTTTCAAAATTTCAATTTTCAAATTTCAAAATTTAAAATTCAAAATCTAATTTTCAAATTTAAAAATCAAATCTTTTCAAAATTTAAATCTTTTTCAAATCCTTATCTTATATTGTTGACTTTTTCGAAAATTCAAAATTCAAGTTTCAAATTTCAACTTTCAAATTTCAATTTTTAAATTTCAAATTTCAAAATTTAATTTTCAAATTTAAAATTTAAATTCCTTATCTTCTCTTACCTAGCTTATCTTATCTTTTCTAATCTCAAATCTTAAAATCAAATCTTTTTTATATCTTTTCTTTTTTTTATTTTATTTTATTACAAGTATCTTTAATTTTAAGACATATCTTTTTCAAAATTTCCTAACCAATTTCTCTCTCTTCATTTTTTTCGAAAATCCTCACACACATCTTTTTCAAATCTTTTTAATTAATTAATTTAGTTTTCAATTTTCTTTTATTTCTTTTTCTTCTAATTTTCGAAAATATAGTCAATTTTTCATTTATTTTATTTTATTTTTTTAATTGTAATTTCGATTTTCAAAAAAAAAATTATTTGCAATCCGCATCATCTCCCTTTCTCTATCATGGAAATGAACAGTCCAGAAGGACTCTGGGGTCATATACTAACCCCATTACTACTGCATATGGGAGTAGCATCTGTATACCTCCCATCAAAGCAAGCAGTTTTGAGCTAAATCCTCAGCTCATTGTCATGGTGCAGCAAAATTTCCAGTATTCCGGTCTTCCACAGGAAGAACCTACTGAGTTTCTGGTGCAGTTCTTGCAAATTACTGACACAGTGCGTGACAATGAGGTAGATCAGGATGTATACAGGCTGTTACTGTTTCCGTTTGCTGTAAAAGATCAAGCTAAAAGGTGGTTAAATAACCAACCCACAGCAAGCATTAGAACATGGAAACAGTTATCAGACAAATTCCTGAATCAATATTTTCCTCCAAAAAGGATGACACAGCTAAAGCTGGACATCCAAGGCTTTAAACAAGAGGATGATGAATCCCTTTATAATGCCTGGGAGAGGTACAGAGGGATGCTAAGGAAATGCCCCTCTGAAATGTTTTCAGAATGGGTGCAATTAGACATCTTCTACTATGGGCTTACAGAAAGAGCTCAGATATCTCTAGACCACTCAGCTGGTGGATCTATACACATGAGAAAAACTATTGAAGAGGCTCAAGAGCTTATTGATATAGTTGCTAGAAATCAGCATCTGTACATAAGTAGTGGGTCCTCCATAAAAGAAGAAGCCAAAGTAGTGTCTACTGAACTTGGTCCTCCAGAACAAGTTGCTGAACTCAATCAACAATTATGCGTTCTAACAAAACAGCTAGCAGAATTCAAGGAGATGCTACAAGACACTAAAAATGCTAATAAAAATATGGAGGCACAATTAAATCAGACAAAACAGCAGTTATCAAAGCAGATAACAGAAGACTATTAGGCAGTTCAATTAAGAAGTGGAAAAACATTAAATACCTCACTTCAGAGCAGCAGAAAGCCAAGAAAAGAACAACTGACAGAGGATGAGCAAAATATTATCCAAAATCCCTCTGAGGACAGTAAGGGCCCAGAGAGGAACAACTCTGGCGTTCAAACACCAGAAAAGGATGCAAGGTTGGCGTTATACGCCCAACCCACACGCAGTTCTGGCGTTCAAACGCTAGGAACAGGCAAGGAGCTTGCGTCAAACGCCCAATGGAAGCTCATTTCTGGCGTTCAAACGCCAGAAACAGGTAGGAAGTTGGCGTCCAACGCCAATCAAGCTTCCAACCCTGGCATTCAAACGCCAGTGAGGGATCAAACACACACAAGTGCTGATAACAACCCCTCTAAAAAGGCTTCTCCAACCACTTCTATAGGAAATAAACCTGCAGCAACCAAGGTTGAGGAATACAAAGCCAAGATGCCTTATCCTCAAAAACTCCACCAAGAGGAGCAAGATAAGCAATTTGCCTGCTTTGCAGACTATCTCAGGACTCTTGAAATAAAGATTCCGTTTGCAGAGGCACTTGAGCAAATACCCTCTTATGCCAAGTTCATGAAAGATATCTTGAGTCATAAGAGGGATTGGAGAGAAACTGAAAGAGTTCTCCTCACTGAAGAATGCAGTGCAGTCATTCTGAAAAGCTTCCCAGAAAAGCTTAAAGATCCCGGGAGCTTTATGATACCATGCATATTAGAGGGTAATTGCACCAAGACAGCTTTATGTGATCTTGGGGCAAGCATCAACCTAATCCCTGCATCCACTATCAGAAAGCTTGGCTTGACTGAAGAGGTCAAACCAACCTGGATCTGTCTTCAACTTGCTGATGGCTCCATTAAATACCCATCAGGCATAATTGAGGACATGATTGTCAAGGTTGGGCCATTTGCCTTCCCTACTGACTTTGTAGTGCTGGAAATGGAGGAGCACAAGAGTGCAACTCTCATTCTAGGAAGACCATTCCTAGCAACTGGACGAACCCTCATTGACGTCCAAAAAGGGGAGATAACCCTGAGAGTCAATGAGGATGAATTTAAGTTGAATGTTGTCAAAGCTATGCAATATCCAGATACATCAGACGACTGCCTGAGCATTGATATTATTGACTCCCTGGTGGAAGAGGTCAATATGACTGAGAGTCTCAAATCAGAGCTAGAGGACATTTTTAAAGATGTTCAGCCTGATCTAGAGGATTCAGAGGAATTGAAAGAGCCTCTGAAACTTCCTCAGGAAGAGGAAAAAACCTCCTAAACCTGAGCTCAAACCATTACCACCATCCCTGAAATATGCATTTCTGGGAGAAAGTGACACTTTTCCGGTGATCATAAGCTCTGCTTTAAATCCCCTGGAAGAGGAAGCGCTACTTCAAGTGCTAAGGACACACAAGACAGCTCTTGGGTGGTCCGTAAGTGACCTTAAGGGCATAAGCCCAGCTAGATGCATGCACAAGATCCTATTGGAGGATGATGCTAAGCCAGTGGTTCAACCACAGAGGCGGCTAAATCCAGCCATGAAGGAAGTGGTGCAGAAAGAGGTCACCAAGTTACTGGAGGCTGGGATTATCTATCCTATTTTTGATAGCCCCTGGGTGAGCCTTTCTCGCTGTCTTCATCCAATCAGTCTTACTCCTTTCCATGGCAAGCTTTATGCAAGGGCATCACCGTTGTCAGTGGCTACAATCCCCTCCTCTTGTGAAAATGGTCCAAATGCTCTGTCACGGCACGGCTAATCATCTGAGGTTCCCGATCATATTGGAATAGGATTTACTATCCTTTTGCGTCTGTCACTACGCCCAGCACTCGCGAGTTTGAAGTACATCACAGCCATCCCTTCCCGGATCCTACTCGGAATACCACAGACAAGGTTTAGACTTTCCGGACCTCAGGAATGGCCATCCATGGGTTCTAACTTATACCACGAAGATCCTGATTAAGAGATCCAAGAGATATTCATTCTAGCTTGTTCGCATGTAGAACGGAAGTGTTTGTTAGGCACGCGTTCATAAGGGAGAATGATGATGAGTGTCACATAATCATCACATTCATCATGTTCTTGGGTGCGAATGGATATCTTAGAATCGGAATAAGTTGAATTGAATAGAAAGACAGTAGTACTTTGCATTAATCTTTGAGGAACAGCAAAGCTCCACACCTTAATCTATGGATTGTACAAACTCTACCGTTGAAAATACATAAGTGAAAGGTTCAGGCATGGCCGAGAGGCCAGCCCTCAAACGTGATCTAAGATAGCATACAACTGATCAAAGAGATCTAATACAATAGTAAAAAGTCCTATTTATAATAAACTAGCTACTAGGGTTTACAGAAGTAAGTAGTTCTTGAATTGTCTGTCATCTCTAATGAGATTTTAGTAGCTTGCACCCCATAGATTCCCAGTTTCTCTATTACAGAGAGGGGCATGAGGTTTATCCCTGAACCAAGGTTACACAGAGTCTTAAAGATCATGGTGCCTATGGTACAAGGTATTATGAACTTTCCAGGATCCTGTCTCTTCTGAGGCAATGTCAGTTAATCCAGATCACTTAGTTCATTGGTGAATAAGGGAGGTTCATCTTCCCAAGTTTCAATACCAAATAATTTGGCATTTAGCTTCATGATTGCACCAAGGAACTTGGCAGCTTGCTCTTCAGTAACATCCTCATTCTCTTCAGAAGAGGAATACTCATCAGAGCTCATGAATGGCATAAGGAGGTTCAATGGAATCTCTATGGTCTTTAGATGAGTCTCAGATTCCTTAGGTTCCTTAGAGGGAAGCTCCTTATTGATCACTGGACGTCCCAGGAGGTCTTCCTCCTTGCGATTCACGTCCTTCTCCTCTCTTGTGGGTTCGGCCATGGTAATTAATTCAATGGCCTTGCACTCTCCTTTTGAAAGTCGTGACCAGCTTATCCCAAGAGTTCAGACTATCTTTGGGTTGAGAGTCCAACCATATTCTAGCTCTATCTCTTACAGCAAAAGGGAAAAGCATGAGCCTGTAGACTTCAGGATCTACTCCATTAGTCTTAATAGTATCACATATCTGCAAGAATTTAGTTAAGAACTGAAAAGGATCTTCAGATGGAAGTCCATGAAACTTGCAGTTCTGCTACATCAGAGAAACTAACTGAGGTTTCAGCTCAAAGTTGTTTGCTCCAATGGCAGGAATGGAGACGCTTCTTCCATGTAAATTGGAATTTGGTGCAGTAAAGTCACCAAGCATCCTCCTTGCATGATTATTATTTTCGGCTGCCATCTCCTCTTCCTGTTCAAAAATTTCTGAAAGATTATCTCTGGATTGTTGTAATTTAGCTTTTCTAATTTTTTTTGTATTTTTTCGAAAATTATTTGAAAAACAAAAATAAGGATTCCAAAATTTTTAATATGAATTCCAGGAATCTTATGCTCTTTAGACTAAAGCTCCAATCAAAGGGTCAGGCATGGCTTAAGAGCCAACCAAGCTTTAGTATGTAACTCAGACATGACACGCCTAACATGCCCTATCCAGAAGAATTAGACATGGCTTTACAGCCAGCCAGGCTTCAACATGCTTCATGAAACACTAGAATTCATTCTTAAAAATTCTGAAGAAAAATATATTTTTGAAAACATTTTTTTTTCGAAAACAAAGGAGAAAAAATTTTTGAAAAATTTTTTTTTTTGAAAACTTTTTTCTAAAAATAAAACGAAAAGAAAGTTACCCAATCTGAGCAACGAGATGAACCGTCAGTTGTCCAAACTCGAACAATCCCCGGCAATGGCGCCAAATACTTGGTGCACGAAATTGTGATCTCTGGTAATGGCTCCAAAAACTTGGTGCTCTAATCTCAATTCATAATTTGTCACAACTTCGATACAACTAACCAGCAAGTGCACTGGGTCGTCCAAGTAATAAACCTTACGTGAGTAAGGGTCGATCCCACGGAGATTGCTGGTATGAAGCAAGCTATGGTCACCTTATAAATCTCAATCAGGCGGATAATAATTGATTATGGAGTTTTCGAAATTAATACTAAAATAAGGATAGAAATACTTATGTAATTCATTGGTGAGAATTTCAGATAAACATATGGAGATGCTTTCGTCCCTCTGAACCTCTGCTTTCCCGCTGTCTTCATCCAATCAGTCTTACTCATTTCCATGGCAAGCTTTATGCAAGGGCATCACCGTTGTCAGTGGCTACAATCCCCTCCTCTTGTGAAAATGGTCCAAATGCTCTGTCACAGCACGGCTAATCATCTGAGGTTCCCGATCATACTGGAATAGGATTTACTATCCTTTTGCGTCTGTCACTACGCCCAGCACTCGCGAGTTTGAAGTACGTCACAGCCATCCCTTCCCGGATCCTACTCGGAATACCACAGACAAGGTTTAGACTTTCCGAACCTCAGGAATGGCCATCCATGGGTTCTAACTTATACCACGAAGATCCTTATTAAGAGATCCAAGAGATATTCATTCTAGCTTGTTCGCATGTAGAACGGAAGTGTTTGTCAGGCACGCGTTCATAAGGGAGAATGATGATGAGCGTCACATAATCATCACATTCATCATGTTCTTGGGTGCGAATGGATATCTTAGAATCGGAATAAGTTGAATTGAATAGAAAGATAGTAGTACTTTGCATTAATCTTTGAGGAACAGCAGAGCTCCACACCTTAATCTATGGAGTGTAGAAACTCTACCGTTGAAAATACATAAGTGAAAGGTTCAGGCATGGCCGAGAGGCCGGCCCTCAAACGTGATCTAAGATAGCATACAACTGATCAAAGAGATCTAATACAATAGTAAAAAGTCCTATTTATAATAAACTAGCTACTAGGGTTTACAGAAGTAAGTAGTTGATGCATAAATCTACTTCTGGGGCCCACTTGGTGTGTGCTTGGGCTGATCTTGAAGTCTACACATCGAGAGGTCATTCTTGGAGTTGAACGCCAGCTTTTGTGCCAGTTTGGGCCTTGAACTCCACTTTGCAGCTTGTTTCTGGCGCTGGACGCCAGAATTGGGCAGAGAGCTAGCGTTGAACGCCAGTTTGCGTCATCTAAACTTGGGAAAAGTATGGACTATTATATATTTCTGGAAAGCCCTGGATGTCTACTTTCCAACGCAATTGGAAGCGCGCCATTTTGAGTTCTGTAGCTCCAGAAAATCCATTTTTAGTGTAGGGAGGTCAGAATCCAACAGCATCAGCAGTCCTTCTTCAACCTCTGAATCTGATTTTTGCTCAAGTCCCTCAATTTCAGCCAGAAAATACCTGAAATCACAGAAAAACACACAAACTCATAGTAAAGTCCAGAAATGTGAATTTAACATAAAAACTAATGAAAACATCCCTAAAAGTAACTAGATTCTACTAAAAATATACTAAAAATAATGCCAAAAAGCGTATAAATTATCCGCTAATCACCCTGTCCAAGTTTTCCCCAAAAAGGGAGGCATGACAGTGGTTCATAATGAAAAAAATAAACTGGTTCCTACAAGAACAGTTACAGGGTGGCGCATGTGTATTGACTACAGAAGGCTCAATACAGCCACCAGAAAGGATCATTTTCCTTTACCATTCATAGACCAAATGCTAGAAAGACTAGCAGGTCATGATTATTACTGCTTTTTGGATGGCTATTCAGGCTACAACTAAATTGCAGTAGATCCCCAGGATCAAGAGAAAACAATATTTTTACTTATCTATGTTAATTTTCTGTTTTCTATTTTTATTTTATGTTTTCTTTAGAATGATGATCATGTGGAGTCACAAAAATCAAAGCAAAGTAAAAAACAGCATTAAAACAGCTCACCCTGGAAGAAGAGCTTACTGGCGTTTAAATGCCAGTAAGAAGCATCAGACTGGCGTTTAACGCCAGAAAGAAGCATCAAGCTGGCGTTAAATGCCAGAAACAAGCACCAAGTTGGCGTTCAATGCTAAGAAAGGGGAAAAGCTGACGTTTAACATCAGAAATAAGCAGTAGTCTGGCGTTAAACACCAGGATTGCACACCAAAGGCGTTTTGCATGCCTCAATGGAGCAGGGATGCTAAGTCCTTGACCCCTCAGGATCTGTGGACCCCACAGGATCCCCACCTACCTCACCATTCCAATTCAAATCATTCCCCTCCCATACCCACCCATTCACACACCTCCTTCTCCTCCACTTCTCCTTCTACTCCCTTCTATCTTTTTTTGCTCGAGGACGAGCAAACCTTTTAAGTTTGGTGTGGAAAAAAGCGTTGCTTTTTGTTTTTCCATAACCATTTATGGAACCTAAGGCCGGAAAAACCTCTAGAAAGAGGAAAAGAAAGGCAGTTGCTTCCACCCCCGAGTCATGAGAGATGGAGAGGTTCATCTCAAGGGTCCATAGTTCAGTGGTAGAGCATTTGACTGCAGATCAAAGAGCTATGAGAAAGGAGCAACAAAGACAAGGAAGAGACATAGAGGAGCTCAAGAGCACCATTGGTTCTTCAAGAAGAGGAAGATGCCACCCTCACTAAGGTGGACCCGTTCCTTAATCTCCTTGTTCTTATTTCTCTGTTTTTCGTTTACTATGCTTTATGTTTATTTATGTTTGGGTCTTATTACATGATCACTAGTATCTAAGTGTCTATGTCTTAAAGATATGAATGTCCTATGAATCCATCACCCTTCTTAAATGAAAAATATTTTCTGAAAAAGAAAAAGAAGTACATGAATTTCGAATTTTAAAATAGTTTAATTATTTTGATGTGGTGGCAATACTTTTTATTTTCTGAATGAATGCTTGAACAGTGCATATGTCTTTTGAATTTGTTGTTTATGAATATTAAAATTATTGGCTCTTGAAAGAATGATGAAAAAGGAGAAATGTTATTTGATAATCTGAAAAATCATAAAAATGATTCTTGAAGCAAGAAAAAGCAGTGAAGAACAAAGCTTGCAAACAAAATATGC
>NC_029788.2:104812642-104816856 GCF_000816755.2 Arachis ipaensis
TTTTTAGGTAGTTTTTAATATGTTTTAGTCACTTTTTATTATATTTTTATTAGTTTTTAAATAAAAATCACATTTCTGGACTTTACTATGAGTTTGTGTATTTTTCTGTAATTTCAGGTATTTTCTGGTTGAAATTGAGGGAGCTGAGCAAAAATCTGATTCAGGCTGAAAAAGGACTACTGATGCTGTTGGATTCTGACCTCCCTACACTCGGAATGAATTTTTTGGAGCTACAAGATCCCAATTGGTGCGCTCTCAATTGCGTTGGAAAGTAGACATCCAGGGCTTTCCAGCAATATATAATAGTCCATACTTTGCTCAAGGATAGATGACGTAAACTGGCGTTCAACGCCAGTTCCATGTTGCATTCTGGCGTTAAACGCCAGAAACAGGTTACAAGTTTGAGTTAAACACTAGAAACAGGTTATAACCTGGCGTTTAACTCTAGAAACAGCCTAGGCACGTGTAAAGCTCAAGTCTTAGTCCCAGCACACACCAAGTGGGCCCCAGAAGTGGATCTCTGCACTATCTATCTTAGTTTACTCATTTTCTGTAAACCTAGGTTACTAGTTTAGTATTTAAACAACTTTTAGAGATTTATTTCGGACCTCATGATATTTTTAGATCTGAACTTTGTACTCTTTGACGGCATAAGTCTTTAAACTCCATTGTTGGGGGTGAGGAGCTCTGCTGTGTCTCGATGAATTAATGCAATTATTTCTGTTTTCTATTCAAACACGCTTGTTTCTATCTAAGATGTTCATTCGCACTTCAGTATGATGGATGTGATGATCCGTGAAACTCATCACCATTCTCAACCTATGAACGCGTGCCTGACAACCACCTCCGTTCTACCTTCAATTGAATGAGTATCTCTTGGATTCCTTAATCAGAATCTTCGTGGTATAAACTAGAATCCATTGGCAGCATTCTTGAGAATCCGGAAAGTCTAAACCTTGTCTGTGGTATTCCGAGTAGGATTCAGGGATTGAATGACTGTGATGAGCTTCAAACTCACGAGTGCTGGGCGTAGTGACAGACGCAAAAGGATCAATAGATCCTATTCCAACATGAGTGAGAACCGACAGATGATTAGCCATGCGGTGACAGCGCATTTGGACCATTTTCACTGAGAGGACGGATGGTAGCCAATGACAACGGTGATCCACCAACACACAGCTTGCCATAGGAGGAACCTTGCGTGCGTGAAGAAGATGACAGTAGGAAAGCAGAGATTCAGAAGACAAAGCATCTCCAAAACTCCAACATATTCTCCATTACTGCACAACAAGTATTTAATTCATGCTCTTTTATTTTTTGTAATCCAAACTAATAACTATAATTGATTTCTTGACTAAGAAATACAAAATAACCATAGCTTGCTTCAAGCTGACAATCTCCGTGGGATCGACCCTTACTCACGTAAGGTATTACTTGGACGACCCAGTGCACTTGCTGGTTAGTGGTACGAGTTGTGAAAAGTGTGATTTACAATTCGTGCACCAGAAAGCATAGACTATTATATATTTCTAGAAAGCCCTGGATGTTAGCTTTCCATATCCGTTGAGAGCGTGCCTTTCGTATTTTTGTAGCTCTAGAAAAGCTCCTTTCAGTGCACGGAGGTCAGATCCTGACAGCATATGCAATGCTTTCTCTGTCTCTGAATCAGACTTTTACTCAAGCTCCTCAATTTCAGCCAGAAAATACCTGACATCACCATAAAACGCACAAACTCAAAGTAGAATCTAAAAATATGAATTTATCACTAAAACCTATGAAAACATAATAAAACTCAAACAAAACATAATGAAAACTATATGAAAATGATGCCAAAAAGCATATAAAATATCTGCTCATCAGAACACCAAACTTAAACTATTGCTTGTTCCCAAGCAACCGAAAACAAAGTAGGATAAAAAAAGATAAGGACACAATAAATCTCAGAGTTTTCAATGAAGCTCAATTTCAATTAGATGAGCAGGACTAGTAGCTTTTTGCTTCTGAATAGTTTTGGCATCTCACTATCCTTTGAAGCTCAGAATGACATCTTTAGGAACTTAGAATCCAGATGATATTATTGACTCTCCTAGTTTAGTTCTTTTTTATTCTTGAACACAGCTTCTTTAGAGTCTTGACCGTGACCCTAAGCACTTTATTTTCCAGTATTACCACCGGATACATAAATGCCACAGACACTTAACTGGGTGAACCCTTTCGGATTGTTATTCAGCTTTGCTAGAATCCCCAGCCAGTGGTGTCCAGAGTTCTTACTTCTTAAGCACACTCTTTTTCTTTAAATCGCGACTTTAACTGCTCAGTCTCAAGCTTTTAAGTTGACACCTTCATACCACAAGCATATAGTTAGGGAAGTAGCTCATTTGAACTGTTAAGGCCAAGATTTTATTTCTTTTAGGCCTTCTTAACTATTGATGCTCAAAGTCTTGGATCCTTGCTCTTGCCTTTTGGTTTAAAGAGCTATTGGCTTTTTGCTATTGCCTTTTAGTTTTAAGAGCTATTGGCTTTTTCTGCTTGCTTATTTCTTTATTGCTTTTTGCTGCTTTTTCTTGCTTCAAGAATCAATTTTGGATTTTCAGATTACCAATAATACTTCACTTTTATCATCATTCTTTCAAGAGGCAACATTATTTAACTCCAACATCTAATATGCACTGTTCATTCATGCATTCAGAAAATAAAAGCAATGCCACCACATCAAATAATTGAATTATTCCTAATATATAACTCGAAATTCATGTATCTTACTTTTTTTTTTCAATTAAAGTTTTTTCTTTTAAGCAATGTGAGAGATGCATGGAATATTTCATAACTTTAAGACATAAATAAAGATGATCATGCACTAGAAATAGACAATAAGATAAAATACATGGAAAACAGAAAAAAATAGGCAACAGGGGGTTAAAGGAACGAATCCACCTTAGTGATGGTGGCTACTACTCCTTCTGGAGGGTCCAATAGAGTGCTTGATTTCTTTTATGTCACGCTCCTGCCTTTGTTGTTCTTCCCTCATAACTCTTTGTTCTTCCCTCATGGCTCTTTGATCTTCTCTTATGTCATGGAAGATGGAGGAATGTTATTGATGTCCCATCATCAACTGATCCATGCTGGAGCTTAATTCTCCTAGAGAAGTATACAATTGGTCCCAATAGCCTTGGAGAGGAAAATTCATCCCTTGAGGCATCTTAGGGATTTTTTGTTGAGGCAGCTCCATATGCTCTTACTGTGGTCCATGTGCTGGCTCTCTAGTTTGTTCCATCCTTCTTTTAGTGATGGGCTTGTCCTCCTCATTGGGGATGTCTCCTTCTATGATAATTCCAGCTGAATTGCATAGATGACAGATAAGGTGGGGGAATTCCAACCTTGCTAAAGTGGAAGGCTTTTCAGCTTTCTTGTGCAACTCTTGAGGTATTACCTCATGTACCTCCACTTTACTTCCAATCATGATGCAATGAATCATGATGGCTCTGTCAATGGCCACTTCTGACCGATTGCTAGTAGGAATGATAGAGCATTGGATTCCAACCATCCTCTAGCTACGGGATTGAGGTCAAGTCTTCTCAGTTGGATAGGCTTGCCTTGAGCATTCCTCTTCCACTAAGCTCCTTCCACACAAATGTCTGAAAGGACTTTGTCCAGCCTCTGATCAAAATTGACTTTCCTAGTGTAAGGAGGTGGGTCTCCTTGTATTACTGGCAATTGGAGCGCCAACCTTACACTTTCTGGCCTAAAATCCAAGAGTCGCCCTCAGACCATGGTATGCCAATTTTTGGGACTTGGGTTCACGCTTGTATCATGGTTCTTCATGACCCATGCATTGGCATAGAACTCTTGCACAATCAAGATCCCAATTTATGGGATAAGATTGGTTAGGACTTACCAACCTCTCCTCCGGATTTCTCTTCAGATCTTTGGGTACTCATTCTTTTTTAGCTTAAAGGGGACTTCAGAAATTGCCATTTTCTTTGCCACTACTTCATAGAAGTGGTCTTGATGGGATTTGGTGATGAATCTTTCCATCTTCCAAGATTTGGAGGTGGAAGCAACTACTTTCCCTTTCCTCTTTCTACAGGATTCTCTGACTTTGGGTGACATAAATGTGAATGAAAAGCAAAAAGCAAGGCTTTTCCAATACCAAACTTAAAAGGTTTGCTCGTCTTCGAGCAAAATAAGAAGAAAAGAGTAGAAGAAGAAGAAGA
>NC_029788.2:104816987-104825640 GCF_000816755.2 Arachis ipaensis
GGGAAGGAGTGAAAGTAAAAGAGAGAAGAAGGTGGGGTAGATAGAGATTCTATGGGACCCATTGATCCTGAGGGGCTAGGGAATTCGAGTTCTCTGCCCCCTTATGGGCATTGAACGCCCAGCTCCTGCTCCTAGCTGGTGTTCAACGCTAGCAATGTGCCTCTCATGGGGCATTGAATGCCCATTGGGGTGTTCCTACCTGGCATTCAGTGCCAGGTCTCTACCTCCTGGCTGGCGTTCAATGACAGCTATGTGCTCCCTAGCTGGCGTTCAACGCCAGCAATGCTACTCCTTATGGGCGTTGAACGCCCACTCTTGCCTCCTTGGCTGGCGTTCAACGCCAGCTAAGTACATGCTCTAGAGTGTTCTGTTTCCAGCTCTGACTGTTTTTATTTCTGTTCTAACTACTGCACATGATCACAAACTTAAAGAAAACATGAAAATTAAACTGATATAACTTAAATAAACTTGATGAAAAATAGAAATAACTTTAATTATGGTTGGGTTGCCTCCTAACAAGCGCTTCTTTAACATCAGTAGCTTGATGGTTAGCTCCTTATGAAAATAGATAGGGGCTCAGAATTCCTCCCCTTACAGTGAACTTCTTGCATGTGCTCTCATGGATAAGTTCCACCTGTTCCATAGATAGGATCCTATTCACAGTGTGTGGAATGACTAGATTGTTAGTGAACACAACTCTCATGCCAGGTGAGAGGCCTTCAATGGGAATTTTCTTATCCCTCTAGCCCTTGGGTACTTTCTTCTTAGTGGGCTTAGGGTTGCCAACTACTCCTATTGTAGCATTCATTGCCAGGAATTGTGTTTCTTTGGGCGTTGAATGCCCAGCTTGTATACCTTCACTGGCATTCAACGCCAACTTTTATGCTGCCTTGGGTGCTGAACGCCCAGTAAGGACCTCCTTAATGGCATTTAACGCCAGTGATAGTGGCTTTTTGGGCGTTGAACGCCCAGTAAGGACCTCCTTACCGGCGTTCAACTCCAATGCATCCCCTTCAGATTCGGCCTCAGTTTCTACAGTGATGGCCTTGCACTCTTCTCTTAGGTTAAATTTAGTGTTACTAGGAAGAGTGTTAGGAGGGGTCTCAGGGATCCTCTTGCTCAGCTGACTAACTTGTACCTCCAGATTTCTGATGGAGGACCTAGTTTCTGTTATGAAACTGTGAGTGGTCTTAGAGAGTTCAGAGACTATGGTTGCTAAGTCAGAAAGGCTCTGCTTAGAAGTCTCCATCTGTTGGTGAGAAGGTGGGAATGGTGGTCTATTGTTGAACTTATTATGGGTTCTTCCACCTTGATTGTTGTTGAAGCCTTGCTGAGGCTTCTGTTGATCCTTCCATGAGAGGTTAGAATGATTCCTCCATGAAGGGTTGCAGGTGTTTCCATAGGGTTCTCCAATGTAATTCACCTCCTCCATTAAAGGTTGATCTGGATCATAGGCATCTCCTTCATAGGAGGTGTCTTGAGTATTGCTGGCTGCAGCTTGCATTTCAAATGCTGAGAAATCATATTGACCTATTGGGTCAAGATCTTGTTCTGAGCCAATATGACATTTAGAGTGTCAACCTCTAGAACTCTTTTCTTCTGAGCTACCCCATTATTCACAGGGTTTCTCTCAGAAGTATACATGAATTGGTTGTTTGCAACCATTTCAATAAGTTCTTGTGCCTCTGCAGGCGTTTTCTTCAAGTGGAGTGATCCACCAGCAGAATGGTCCAAGGACATCTTGGATATCTTAGATAGACCATCATAAAAGATAGCCAGGATAGTCCATTCTGAGAGCATGTCAGGAGGACATCTCCTGATCAGTTGCTTATATCTTTTCCAAGCTTCATAGAGGGATTCACCCTCTTTTTGTCTGAAGGTTTGAACTTCCACCCTGAGCTTTCTCATCTTTTGAGGTGGAAAGAACTTGGCCAAAAAAGCATTGACTAACTTTTCTTAAGAGTCTAGGCTTTCCTTTGAGAATCTAACCATATCCTAGCTCTGTCTCTAACAGCAAAAGGGAAAAGCATAAGCCTGTAGACCTCAGGATCCACTCCATTGGTCTTAACAGTGTCACAGATTTGCAAGAATTCATATAAAAACTGATGTGGATCTTCCAGTGGAAGTCCATGAAATTTGCAATTCTGTTGCATTAGAGAGACTAACTGAGGCTTAAGCTCAAAGTTATTTGCTCTAATGGCAGGTATGGAGATACTTCTTTCATAGAAGTTAGAAGTTGGTGCAGTGAAGTCACCAAGAACCTTCCTTGAATCTCCTTCATTATTCGGTTCAGCTGCCATGTCTGTACTTTCAGTTTCTTTTTTGAAAAGTTCTGTGAGATCTCTTCCAGAGTGTTGTGCTCTAACTTGTTGCAAACGCTTCCTTAGAGTCCTCTCAGGTTCAAGATCAAGATCAAAGAGAGGATTTTTATCCCTGTTACTGCTCATAAACAAGAAAAAGAAAGCAAGAAAGAAAAGAATGGGAGCTCTATGTCAAAGGATAGAGAACTCCCTGTGAAATATGAAGAAGAAAGAAGAATGAAAATAGAGGAGTAAGAAGAAGAATTCGAATAATAGGGGTAAAGAATTCGAAAATTAAGAAGTAAAAAGAGAAACTAGAATTAAAATATTTTTGTTTTTATTTTAATTATTAATTAAAGAGGAAATTAAAAGCTAATTAACTAAAAAGATTTTAAAAATTGAAAGATGATTTTCAAAACAGAAGAGAGAGAAATAGAAGAGAAGTTTTTGAAAATAGAAGAGATAAGAATTAGTTTGGAAGTTTTGAGAAAAAAGGAAGAAAAAACAAGTAACTAATTAAGAAAGATTTAAAAATAAGATAAGATTTGAAAAAGATTTGATTTTGAAATTTGAAGATTGAATTTTAAGTTTTGAATTTTAAATTTTAAATTTTAAAACTTGAATTTGAATTAGGATAAGACAAGAATTGAAAGGATTTGAAAAAGATTTGATTTTGAATTTTGAAAAAGATTTGAATTTTGAAAAGATTTAATTTTAAAATTTGAAATTAAGATAAGATAAGATAAGTATTTGAAATTTAAAGAAAAACAAACCAAAGATAAGATAAAGATTTGAAAAATTTTTGAATTTTAAAATTTTAAAAGAAAGATAAGATAGGAAAGATTTAAATTTAAAAGAAAAGATTTGAAAAGATTTAAAAAGATAAGTTTTGAAATTTGAAATTAAGATAAGATAAAATAATGATTTGAAATTTTTTTTGGAAATTTTCGAAAATTAAGATAAAAATATATTTTTTTTATTTTTTGAATTAATGAAGAAAGAGAAAAATAACCAAAAAACACCAAACTTAAAATTTTTAGATCAAAGAGTACTAATTTTTCAAAATTTTTAAAGAAAAACACCAAAAGACTCCGAACTTAAAATTTTTAAGATCAAAACAAGAAAAAAACAAGAACAACTTGAATACCAAGAAAGATCACTAAGAACAAATCGAAAATTCGAAGGAAACAAAGAACACACAAAGGACACCAAACTTAAGATTTGACACTAGACTCAAACAATAGACACTATTTTTGAAAATTTTTGGAAAAGAAAATAAGAAAGTTCGAAACTTTAACAAGAACAAGAACAAAAAGACTCAAACAAAAGATAAAGATAAAAAAGAAAACAAAGATTTTTGAAAATTTTTTTATTTTTTTTAAAAAGAAAATAAAAGACTCAAATAAAATAGTAAAAAGTACCTAATGTAAGCAACAAGATAATCCGGTTGTTTGTCAAATCCGAACAAGCCTCAGCAACGGCGCCAAAAACTTGGTGCATGAAACTGGCTCCGCACGTTTCGCACAGATAGACCAGCAAGTATACCGGGTTGTCCAAGTAATACCTCAGGTGAGTAAGGGTCGATCCCACAGAAATTGTTGGTTTGAGCAAGCAGTGGTTATCTTGTAGATCTTAGTTAGGCAGATAGAAAATATAGTTTGTCACAGAAAAATGCATAAAACAGATAAATAAATAAAACGTTACTAGATAGGTGTAAAATCAATGGTATGAGAACGGTTGAGGCTTCGGAGATGCTTTGTCTTTCCGGATTAACTTTTCTTACTGTCTTCTTCAATAACTTTCTGATTCCTTCAATGGTAGCCGTAATTGATTAACTCATGTCCTCTCATCAAGTTAACCTCCTCTACTGCAGCAATCCACCATGTTGAAGTGACTCATGTCCTCTCATCAAGCCACCTCTAGGTTTCTCACTGTAGCATAAGATGAAGCTCTAAGCGATCCACTCCCCTTCACGATCCTACTCAAGGTGCCACAGACAAGGCAGATATTCCAGATCAGAGAGTGTTGCTTCTCTGACTCTAGCGTTAATGCCACAGAGACCTCACTTACCCACAGTCAATGGGATTTCATGTCACGTATCCAAAGTTTTCCAGGTACTCTATTGGAATCCACAATGCAATCTCTAGCTTTGGTTCAACACTATCCGGGTCAGGACTCGCACAGAACCCAAGTAGAATAAGAGTGATTGTCACGGGTCACCCTCAATTCATAAGATGAAGAACGAGGTTGCATAAGAGAATAGAATCAGACATATTGAAATAGAACAGTAATATTATTATTCCATGAAACTCAGCAGAGCTCCTAACCTTAACCTTAGGAGGTCAGTGACTCATACTGTACAAAAGTAATGAAATCGAATGGGGGAGGAAGAAGATCAAAAGTTAAAGTCTACAAAACAAAGGTAATCTCCTCTTATATATACTAATCTAATGACTAAGGATTACAGAAATATGATAGACTAGTCTTAGAGGTACGAAAATCCACTTCTGGGGCCCATTTGGTGAGTGTTTGGGCTGAGCTTTAAGTGTCTCCACGAGCTAGTACCCCTTAGGGGCGTTGAACGCTGGCTAGGGACTCCCTTTTGGGCGTTGGACGCCAGCTGCTCCCCTATGGGCGCTGGACGGCAGGAATGGGGCTGATGGCTGGCGTTGAACGCCATTTTTGGGCCTTCATTTACGAAGGAAAGTATAGACTATTATATATTTCTAGAAAGCCATGGATGTTGCCTTTCTATATCCATTAAGATCGTGCCTTTCGTATTTCTGTAGCTCCAGAAAAGCTCCTTTGAGTGCACGGAGGTCAGATCCTGACAGCATCTGCAGTGCTTTCTCTATCTCTAAATCAGACTTTTACTCAAGCTCCTCAATTTCAGCCAGAAAATATATGAAATCATGGTGCGCAGAAATCGTGACGGTTCCATTCCTTGGTAACGGCGCTAAAAACTCAATACGCACGTTCATAATCTTAGTTCTTTGTCACAACTTCGCACAACTAACCAGCAAGTGCACTGGGTCGTCCAAGTAATAAACCTTACGTGAGTAAGGGTCGATCCCACGGAGATTGTCGGCTTGAAGCAAGCTATGGTCACCTTGTAAATCTCAGTCAGGCGGATTCAATTGATTATAGAGATTTAATAATTAAAAGATAAATATAAAATAAAATAAAGATAGTGATACTTATGTAATTCATTGGTGAGAATTTCAGATAAGCGTATAGAGATGCGTTCGTTCCTCCTGAACCTCTGCTTTCCTATTATCTTCATCCAATCATTCATACTCTCTTCTATGGCAAGCTGTATGTTAGGCATCACCGTTGTCAATGGCTACATCCTGTCCTCTCAGTGAAAATGGTCCAATGCGCTGTCACTGCATGGCTAATCATCTGTCGGTTCTCGATCATACTGGAATAGGATCCATTGTTCCTTTTGCATCTGTCACTACGCCCAGCACTCGCGAGTTTGAAGCTCCTCACAGACATCCCTTCCTAGATCCTAGTCGGAATACCACAGACAAGGTTTAGACTTTTCGGATCTCAAGAATGGCCGTCCATGGATTCTAACTTATACCACGAAGATTCTGATTAGGGAATCCCAGAGATACTCATTCAATCTAAGGTAGAACGGAAGTGGTTGTCAGGCACGCGTTCATAGTTGGGAATGATGATGACTGTCATGATCATCACATTCATATTGAGGTGCGAATGAATATCTTAGAATCGGAATAAGCTTGAATTGAATAGAAAAACAATAGTACTTTGTATTAATTCATGAGGAACAGCAGAGCTCCACACCTTAATCTATGGTGTGTAGAAACTCTACCATTGAAAATACATAAGTGATGAAGGTCCAGGCATGGCCGAGGGGCCAGCCCCCAAACGTGATCTAAAGATGAAACTAAAGATGTAAATACAATAGTAAAAAGTCCTACTTATACTAAACTAGTTACTAGGGTTTACAGAAATGAGTAATTGATGCAGAAATTCACTTCTGGGGCCCACTTGGTGTGTGCATGAGCTGAGCATTGAGCTTTACACGTGTAGAGGCTTCTTTTGGAGTTGAACGCCAGTTTGTAACCTGTTTCTGGCGTTTAACTCCAGAATGCAGCATGGAACTGGCGTTGAACGCCAGTTTGTATCGTCTAAACTCGGGAAAAGTATGGACTATTATATATTGCTGGAAAGCCCTGGATGTCTACTTTCCAACGCAATTGAGAGCGGGCCATTTGGAGTTCTGTAGCTCCAAAAAACCACTTTGAGTGTAGGGAGGTCAGAATCCAACAGCATCTACGCCACAAGCACATGGTTAGGGACAACTTGGTTTAGCCGTTTAGGCCAGGACCTTTAGCCTTTAGGCCCTCCTATCCACTGATGCTCAAAGCCTTGGATCCTTTTTATTACCCTTGCCTTTTGGTTTTAAGGGCTATTGGCTTTTTCTGCTTGCTTTTTCTTTTTCTTTCCCTTTTTTTTTCGCTATATTTTTTTTTCTTTTTTTTTCTGCAAGCTTTTGTATTCACTGCTTTTTCTTGCTTCAAGAATCATTTTTATGATTTTTCAGATTATCAAATAACATTTCTCCTTTTTACTTATTCTTCAAGAGCCAACATATTTAACATTCATAAACATCAAATTCAAAAGACATATGCACTGTTCAAGCATTCATTCAGAAAACAAAAAGTATTGTCACCACATCAAAATAATTAAACTAGTTTCAAGGATGAATTCGAAACCATGTACTTCTTGTTCTTTTGTAACTAAAACATTTTTCATTTAAGAAAGGTGATGGATTCATAGGATATTCATATCTTTAAGGCATAGATAGTTAGACACTAGTGATCATATAGTAAAGAGACAAACATAAATAAAACATAAAGCTCAAAAATTGAAAAACAGTAAAATAAATAGACAAGGAGATTAAGGAATGAGTCCACCTTAGTGAGGGTAACGTCTTCCTCTTCTTGAAGAACCAATGGTGCTTTTGAGCTCCTCTATGTCTCTTCCTTGCCTTTGTTGCTCCTCCCTCATGGCTCTTTGATCTTCTCTAATCTCATGGAGGTTGATGGAGTGCTCTTGGTGCTCCACCCTTAGTTGTCCCACGTTGGAACTTAATTCTCCTAGGGAAGTGTTGATTTGCTCCCAATAGTTTTGTGGAGGAAAGTGCATCCCTTGAGGCATCTCAGGGATTTCATGGTGAGGAATTTCCTCATGCTCATGTTGGGTCCATGATCTCTTATTTGCTCCATCCTTTTCTTAGTGATGGGCTTGTCCTCTTCAATGAAGATGTCTCCCTCTATGTCAATTCTAGCCGAATTGCAGAGGTGGCATATGAGGTGAGGAAAGGCTAACCTTGCCCAAGTAGAGGACTTGTCAGCCACCTTGTAAAGTTCTTGAGGTATAATCTCATGAACTTCCACCTCCTCTTCAATCATGATACTATGGATCATGATGGCCTGGTCTATAGTAACTTCAGACCGGTTACTAGTAGGAATGATTGAGCGTTGAATGAACTCTAGCCATCCCCTAGCCACTGGTTTGAGGTCATGCCTTCTTAATTAAACCGGCTTGCCTCTTGAGTCTATTTTCCATTGAGCTCCTTCCTCACATATGTCTATGAGGACTTGGTCCAACCTTTGATCAAAGTTGACCCTTCTTGTATAGGGGTGTGCGTTCTCTTCCATCATTGGCAAGTTGAACGCCAGCCTTACATTTTCCGGACTGAAATCTAAGTATTTCCCTCGAACCATGGTAAGCCAATGCTTTGGATTCGGGTTCACACTTTGATCATGGTTCCTATTGATCCATGCATTTGCATAGAACTCTTGAACCATTAGGATCCCGACTTGTTAAATGGGGTTGGTGAGAACTTCCCAACCTCTTCTTTGGATCTCAAGTCGGATCTCCAGATACTCATTCTTATTGAGCTTGAAAGGAACCTCAGGGATCACTTTCTTCTTGGCCACAACTTCATAGAAGTGGTCTTGATGGACCTTTGAGATGAATCTCTCCATCTCCCATGACTCAGAGGTGGAAGCAATTGCCTTTTCTTTCCTCTTTCTAGAGGTTTCTCTGGCCTTAGGTGCCATAAATGGTTATGGAAAAACAAAAAGCTATGCTTTTACCACACCAAACTTAAAATGTGTGCTCGTCCCCGAGCAAAAGAAGAAAGAAAGTAGTAGAAGAAGAAGAAAATGGAGGAGATGGGGGAAGAAGATGTATTCGGCCAAGGAGAAGAAGAGAGGGTTGTGTTGTGTGAAAATGAAGAAGGAGTGAGGGGTTTATATAGGAGTGAGGGAGGGTGTAGGGTTCGGTCATTAGGGTTGGGTTTGGGAGGGAAATTA
>NC_029788.2:104825663-104829583 GCF_000816755.2 Arachis ipaensis
GTTTGAATTTGAAGGTAGGTAGGGTTTTTGGGGAAGAGAGGATGGATGTGAGTGGTGAAGAGGTGATGGGGAAGAGTGATTGAGTTGATTGGTGAAGGGTATTTGGGGAAGAGAGTTATGAAAAGGTGTGAAGAGGAGAGAAGAAGATGTGGGGATCCTGTGGGGTCCACAGATCCTGAGGGGATCCTGTGGGGTCCACAGATCAAGTGGGGTCAAGGACTTAACATCTCTGCTCCAATTAGGCGTGTAAAACGCCCTTGCTGTGCAATCCTGGCGTTTAACGCCAGACTGCTATCTGTTTCTGGCGTTAAACGCCTAAATGTAGCTTGTTTCTGGCGTTTAACGCCAGCTTGGTGCCTGTTTCTGGCATTAAACGCCAGACAGATGCTTGTTTCTGGCGTTTAAACGCCAGACTGCTCTCCTCCAGGGTGTGCTGTTTTCAACGCTATTTTTCATTCTGTTTTTTATTTTTCAGTAGTTTTTATGACTTCACATGATCATTGGTGCACGAAATTTTGATCCCTGGTAATGGCTCCAAAAACTTGGTGCTCTAATCTTAATTCACAGCATGTCACAACTTCGATACAACTAACCAGCAAGTGCACTGGGTCGTCCAAGTAATAAAACCTTACGTGAGTAAGGGTCGATCCCACGGAGATTGTTGGTATGAAGCAAGCTATGGTCACCTTGTAAATCTCAGTCAGGCGGATATCAAATGGTTATGGAGTTTTCGAATAAAAATAATAAATAAACAGAAAATAAAGATAGAAATACTTATGTAAATCATTGGTGAGAATTTCAGATAAGCGTATAGAGATACTTTTGTTCCTCTGAACCTCTGCTTTCCTGTTGTCTTCATCCAATCATTCCTACTCCTTTCCATGGCAAGCTTTATATAGGGCATCACCGTTGTCAATGGCTACATCCCATCCTCTCTGTGAAAAAGGTCCAAATGCTCTGTCACGGCACGGCTAATCATCTGGAGGTTCTCGATCATACTGGAATAGGATTCACCCTCTTTTTGCGTCTATCACTACGCCCAGCACTCGCGAGTTTGAAGTTCGTCACAGCCATCCCTTCCCAGATCCTACTCGGAATACCACAGACAAGGTTTAGACTTTCTGGATCTCAGGAATGGCCATCCATGGGTTCTAACTTATACCACGAAGACACTAATAACTTGGACTCGGTCCCCTGTATTAGATACCCAAGAGATATCCATTCAATCTAAGGTAGAACGGAAGTGGTTGTCAGGCACGCGTTCATAGTTGGGAATGATGATGACTGTCACGATCATCACATTCATATTGAGGTGCGAATGAATATCTTAGAATCGGAATAAGCTTGAATTGAATAGAAAAATAATAGTACTTTGTATTAATTCATGAGGAACAGCAGAGCTCCACACCTTAATCTATGGTGTGTAGAAACTCTACCATTGAAAATACATAAGTGATGAAGGTCCAGGCATGGCCGAGAGGCCAGCCCCCAAACATGATCTAAAGATAAAACTAAAGATATAAATACAATAGTAAAAAGTCCTACTTATACTAAACTAGTTACTAGGGTTTACAGAAATGAGTAATTGATGCAGAAATTCACTTCTGGGGCCCACTTGGTGTGTGCATGGGCTGAGTATTGAGCTTTACACGTGTAGAGGTTTCTTTTGGAGTTGAACGCCAGTTTGTAACCTATTTCTAGCGTTTAACTCCACTTTGCAACCTGTTTCTGGCGTTTAACTCCAGAATGCAGCATGGAACTGGCGTTGAACGCCTGTTTGTGTCATCTAAAATCGAGCAAAGTATAAACTATTATATATTGCTGGAAAGCCCTGGATGTCTACTTTCCAACGCAATTGAGAGCGCACCATTTGGAGTTCTATTGCTCCAGAAAATCCACTTTGAGTGCAGGGAGGTTAGAATCCAACAGCATCTGCAGTCCTTCTTCAACCTCTGAATCTGATTTTTGCTCAAGTCCCTCAATTTCAGCCAGAAATTACCTGAAATCACAGAAAAATACACAAACTCATAGTAAAATCCAGAAATGTGATTTTTATTTAAAAACTAATAAAAATATACTAAAAACTAACTAAATTATACTAAAAACTATGTAAAAACAATGCCAAAAAGCGTATAAATTATCCGCTCATCAAATCACCATAAAACACACAAACTCAAAGTAAAATAAAAAAAATGTGATTTTAGCACGAAAATCTATGAAAACATAATAAAACTCAAACAAAACATAATGAAAACTATATGAAAATGTTGCCAAAAAGTGTATAAAATATTCGCTCATCATGTATCCTATCTGTGTTTTTCTTGTCTGTATTATATTGTCTTTGCAACTGAGAGATCCCTCATTTGATAGAGGTATAACGAGAAGTGTTCCACTAGTGTTCAGAGGATTGGAGGAGAAGGAAATTAAAGTGTAGAGTTAGAATTAGGCGTAGAATTTGAATAACTTAGACAAACTCCCTAATTTCTGGTTTAGTTTACTTCTTTAAGTTTAAATATGAGTGTCGGAGTTCTAGGATTGTCTCTGACTTTCCCAGGACCTTATATATTATGTACGTTGGTACCTTTACCATGCTGAGAACTTCCAGTTCTCATTCCATACATATTTCTGCTGTTTTTCAGATGCAGGTTGATATGCACCTCAGTGAGCATTTGGAGTTTTCTGTTTTAAGTGAAATTGAGATGCTATATTTTGATATTATGCTATGTATATATATAATTAGATTCTCCTCTGTACATACTTTATTTTTGCCCCTCCTAGAGGCTTTCATGGAGAAATAGGTGTTTGTTTTGTATATTTTTTGAGATATTTTGGGATGTATATATGTATGTAAATCGAATAGCTCTGTCACCACATCTTTCAAATTTGCATGACGTATTTCACATCTCGAAGATTCGGAAGTACACTTCTGATGTCAGCCACATTCTAGAACCAGAATCAGTTCAATTGAGAGAGGATTTGACGCTTCAAGTGACTCTGGTCAGAATTGATGATACCAGTACTAAGAGATGGCATGGAAAAGAAGTTTCATTAGTTAAAGTTACTTGGAGTCGGTTTGGAATTGAAAAACACACTTGAAAACTCAAATCCGAAATGAGAAAGGACTATTCACACCTCTTCTCAGGTAACTAAATTTAAATTTTGAGAACAAAATTCTTATTTAGGTGGGTAGGATGTAAACCTAATTAAGGAATAATTAGTTAATAAATTAACTATTAATCAAATGAATTAGGAAATTAAATAATTTTATTAATCCATAGAGGTAAAAATATTAAAAATATGAATTTCAACACTAATTTTAAAAGTTTTAGCCCAAAAACGGGCCAATAGACCAAACCGGTTAGACCGAGTCCAAGGCCCACCATAAAAAAGTAGGAGCTCAACTCTTCTTTCTCAAACTCAAAGGGAATCACACTGAAACACAAAGGGAGGGAAGAACAAGAGAAACCAGACCCTAGTCTCAAATTCAATCTCACATATCTTTCAATTTGGAGTTTCGATCGTCACACCATTTGTGGCCACGCAACCACCGCGTCGACCTCTACAAAATTTACCAAACAAAATGGTAAGTACCTTACTATTTTTTACTCGGCCTTCCTCCTTACAATTTCAGAAATTTGAGTTTTTTATTTTGAGAGATTATATGATTTTGGTGTTTTAGGATTAAATTAGCTTTAAAAATTTATTAGGTCCTTACATTTTAAACTGAAATTGATATAAAAAGCGTAAAAAAAGTTTTAAATATTATTTATACAAACTATTTGATCCTCTGCAGTATTTTTATATGTATATTAAATTAGATTATAATTTATTATAATGAGTTTTAGTTGTATCCCAAGTATTAATAATTATTAAATATTCACAATCATCAAGGAGTAGAATGAGTGTCAGTAAACCCTGTT
>NC_029788.2:104829722-104831878 GCF_000816755.2 Arachis ipaensis
CACAAAAAAAAAAAAAAAGGCATTCGTCCTGCTATAGGAAATTTCAATTAACAAAATTTAAACAACCCCAAAATTCTACGTTCATATTCTACTTATGAAAATAACATGGTCGAAAAGTCGTCCATCCAAGCATGTGATTTTCCATTTCTCACTTATTTTTAAAAGACCAGTTTGTTCCTATATGAAGCAAGGATATTTCATTGACTTATTGTGTTCATATACTTAGATACATTTTGAAGGTTATTTATTTGATATTTATCTCGTGTATCTTAATAAAAATAAAAAATATATTTTTTTTAAATAATTCCGTTAGATAATTAACAGTTAATTCTTGCCAATTTTTAAGAGCCTAAATCCCAAGGCCCACTAAAAAAAAAAAATATTATTTTATTTACCTTCTTCTTAACCCTAGTTTTAAAAAAAAGCCACCACTCACATAAACATCACCAAAATGACTTTATGGTAAAGACGCCTACGTGGCAAAATCTAAACCATATATTCTAAAGCCACACTTTTCACTTAAAACCGTAACTCTTCACAAAGAAAAGCGTCACCTAATGAAAAAAAGTAAATTAGAAGATTTAAGAGAAGAAATAATTAAATTATCAAAATTAATAGATCAAAAATTAATGATTTTAACTAATGTTAATTGTAATGACACCGAATTCTTAAAATCAATACAAAATAATTTTTCTCAAAATCTTTATTTTACTATAAGTTTTATTGAAGGACTTCAAAAACCTGAAAAAACTTATTTTTCACACGGAATTTCAAAAAAAGTTACCATGGAAATGATTCCCCACATCTCTATCATACTTTTAACCCACAATTAAATTCTATAGTAGATATGCTTGAAGAAATATTAGTATCTATAAAATTTCAAAGAAATAAGGAAAAAGAAAATCCAAAAGAAGAAAAATTTCAAAATATAATCAACATAACAAATTTAAAAGTAAAACCACCACTAAAATTATGAATATTGAAGAAAAATTAGAAGAAGTTACAATACTTTTTAAACAATTAAAAATGGCTCAAGAAAATAATATTATGGAACAAGGATTTCAAATAGAAGAAGAATTAGTAAATTCTGAAAATATAGAAAATGAAGAACACATCCTAGATTATTCAAGTGACGAAGAACCAGCAATTCCAATACAAGTAAAAAATGAAGCTGGAACATCTAAGGATAATCAATCTCAATTTAAATGGGAGACAGGTTTTGATAATTATGCTTTTAAAAAAAGGGTTTATAAATAAAGATTCAAAATATACAAAAATACCATCAAAATACGTTCCTAAAATCCAGGAAATGGAAGGAGAAAGAATGCTCGATTTAGACTGTAAAAAGAACGAAAAAGAAATTTTCAAAAATTGGTTGAATTCCTTTTTATTAGAAGCCTTTACTAATCCAAAACTTAACGAATTATCTGGAAGAGATATTTGGAATTACATAGGGTTTCATACTAAAGGAGCTATAAGAGATTATATGACATCAATAGAAAACCAAATAATAGAAGAATTAGCAACAAAAACTACAGCTTATGATAAGATATTATATATAATGATGATTCTATATAAAGAATTTTTTGGAAAAAATATTATAGATCATAGACAAGAAGTCTATAATAAAGAATATCAAGAAGCAAAAAACCATTTAGCTAACATTCACATATATGATCTATGTAATGTGGAGTCTTATATATGTGAATATAGAATACATTATTACAAATTAAAAGAAGAAGATAAAAATCATTATCTTAGTATGTATATAACAAAACTTCCATATCCTGCTAATGAATTTATTATGGGAAGATTTATAAGAGAAATAAATAGAGGAACAATTGAAAATAATTTTGGTGGAGCAACCTCTGCAATAAGAGAGGAAATAAAAGAACGTTGTATGCAAGAAGCAACTCAAAAAAGATTTGCAAATATAATTAGAATTTGCTGTCAAGATAATGAAGAGATACCTCAAAAATATGGTCTTAATAAAAATTTTCAAAGAAAAAGAAAATATCAATTTAAAAAAAGAAAATTGTAAGTGTTGGTATTGCCAAGAAGAAGGACACTATGCAAATGAATGTCCGAAAAAGAAGGATAAAAAGGATCTTACTAAACAAATAGAAATTGCTAAGTCTTGTTTCATGGAACCATTA